>NW_022734345.1:249829-279265 GCF_011630105.1 Anneissia japonica | reverse complement strand
ACATAATTCAAAATAGAAGTTTAATTTATAATGACTAATATAATATAACATAATATAATATAATTTACAGTAATATAATATAGTATAATATAGAATAAAATCAAACAATGTAATAATAAGAATATCTCAATAATAGCAATAAACAACAGCTAAGAGTTTAAAATATATTGTTTTAACTTACGTTTAAATGTATTTTCTATTTTGCGGTCCCGGAGCCCAATTGGTAAATTATTATAAAAATTAGAACTAAATGCATATTAGAACTAAATGCATATTAGAACTAAATGCATATTTAAAACATTCCAAATTGACTTCCCCCCCCCCCTTTTACTCTGCAAATGTACCTTCGAAAAGAAGCCCATCCACAGGTCGCATAAAAAAAAATAAGCCTAGGGCTTCAATTAAAGGTTTTACGGTATTACAGAATGGCAAAACATTTTTTTGGTGTAGAAAAAGCTGTTCTTGTCCTAACTGACTGGTAATCAACCAACACCTGAAATTTTATAAAAGTTTACTTTTTTTAAATTATTTTTCAACCTCATCTCCAATATTAACAACAGGATCATTACATATCAGCAATTATTATTTAATGTCAGGCACTTGGAAGCATGAAGTGCTATTTAAGTTTAACGCATCACTGCCACTGCCATCTTCATCATCCTCATTATCCCCAGTTTGATGTTTCAATGTTCTTTACTGAACTTACCTCCAAATTGTAGAGCACCCTAAATGCTGACATTGAAGAATGAGAAGAGGTTGTGAAGAGATCTTGAAGCACCTGTCTAGGGGGCTTGCCAGGAGAACCTTCATTGTTCTCAGCATCATCATTCTGTAACAGAAATAAACTGGTGTAAAATACATAGCAATGCTAAGCTTTTCACATCCTGCAAGGCTAACACAAATAACATTGTCAACATAAACTTATACTTTTTGAAAACGTTAAAGACATTGAGGCCTCAGCATGATGGACAGATTGACACATTCAGTTTTAATTTAATTTCATTAGCATTTAAAACACTTACATAGCGACATATGTTGTCCAAAGCTTCAATTATTGATGGATCAGTTGGAATAAGACGGAGAAGATTCCGTACTCTCTGAGTAATTCTGAAGAAAACAATTTTCTGAATGTAACAAGCAATTAACAGCATCATTTTTTAAAAATATTCATAAAAGCATAAAATAATACATTTCCATATTTTCAAAAAATAAATAATCTAAGTGAATCTAATTTGTTGATTATAATGAACTTTGTGGACACAAATTCTGCGATACAACTTATTATCTCACTTTGTTTCATCTAAATCTGCCAGCTGATAGAGCATCTCAAAAACTTGACCACCCGTTGCCATAACAACACCAGGTAGCGACCTCTCCAGTTCCATTGCATAGGCTGTTCTTGGCTGGAAGCTTACAGTACTTTGCTGCAAAGATATAATAGAATATAATCAATCAATTCAAAATTCATCGATGTCAGCAATCTATGACCAACGTATATAGCAAGCTATGTTTGCGATGTAGTTACTCCTATTCTGGATTGTCTGTGTCTACTGCCAAAACTCTGAAATTTCTGAATTTTAATAAACCCTTAGTTTCTGTGTATAATACACAAAACCTCCAAAATCATAGTTTCTGCCACACATGTGTTCCAGACTTCAAAAACCAAATCTTTATAAAAATAAAATCAGTGGAGCATACCTCGTCATTTCTAGCATTGTACTGGATACTGGTAACCATTGTCTGTTTGACGTTCAGTAACTGCTCTTCCTCAAAAGACAACTGGCGAAGCAACTTCTGATCTTTACAAGGCAGCAGCTATACAGAGAATGTACGTACATGAGAATCAAAGAAATATTGAGGTTCAAACATTCCTGTACTGTAAATATCAGATTCCCACCCTTAAATCTGACCATGGAGTGTTCTCCCAACTGGTAAATTTGTCTATATAAAGCCAGTTAAAGCACGCCAAGTGAGGTATTGCCTTTTTAAGTTGAGTTCAATGGTTTCAAAAAACAACAATACATATAATCATAGCCTAGGCCTGGACTGGAACAGTGGAATGATGTTCATTTTTTAAAGAAGGCCAGCCTAGGCTACCTAGGCCTAATAAGTGCTTTTTTTATTCTACCAACACACAATTTTTACTGGTTGGTCAGTTATTTTTACCGGTAAAATTGACAGCTGAAAAGGCTTTCTGGAGAACAAATCCATGGACGTGATTGTGGGTGCTGAATGAAGAATGGTTCTAGTTTAATTCTCAAAAAAAAAAACGTACCATAGTGTCATTGGCTGCAATCTGAACATTGTCTGTGTTGGTTTTCAAACGTACAGCTATTCTTGTTCGAACACTCCGTAAACTCTCATTTGAATGACACTAAAACAAAGTGCAAATACTCAATCAAACATTTGTCAGTGTGCTGTTAAATACAAATATAAATATGCATGAGCATAAATAAGGATAGAAACTAACAATAATTATATGTATTATAACAATGATTGTTGATTTCATTCTCTTGTTTGCGTAACTTACTACTATTGTGAACTCGATCTTTGGAATATCGCATGACACGTGTATAGTGATTGGATGACCTTGGTAGGATGCTTCATGAGGCAGAATGGTGCGTGTACACGTGTGTTGGTCCTCTACTGTCGTCACGTAAGTCTCGGCTAACTTCAGAAGTCGCTCAATTGTTAATAATCGAACACATCTATGCAAAATGTCATCAAAAATATTCATAATCACTTAGCAACGAAACAAGCTCTTAATTCATATTTTTAAAATTTATTTTCAAATATATTTTTATCAAAATGTTTGTGTCGAACAGTGAGTAATTAGAAGCAGGGTCACTCAACCCACACACAGGTGGTCCATATTTCCCCTATAGATAGGCCAGTGTCCGTTCCATCTCAGCCTCACCATGTTTCACTTTCAAACACATATTTTACCTGGCCTCCCCAGCTGGTGCCCTCAAGTCTAGTCATTATTTCTTATATAAACAAGAGCGAGCGCTCACCGGTTTGCGCGTTCCTCCACGTTTAAATACAGTACAGGCTCAAGTTATTATATTGGGTTTTTTTTTATAGAGCCAGTAAGACAGAAATTTTTTAATTATTAGAATGTTTATTTGTACAAAAGAAATTCTTATTTAGAATGTTCCTTTGTACAAAATTAAAATATCTTAAAATTGAAAAGAAATAAAATTTCTTAAAATTGGAAAAAAAAAAATTGAAATACCAAGATGCGATACAAACTCACAACCTTAAGTTCTTTACAACACATCCTTAACCGATAGTGCCATCCATTCAATGTGTCCTATTAGTGGCAAAGGCAGTAATGTATGTACAGTCCTTGCTGAAACCTGTTTTGTTTTGTAGGTGTAGGGGGGAACCCTAGGGTCCAATTTAAAAGAGGCGATGAACGTTTGTTGGAAATCACCTGTAGTTCGTATACAAAATTTTCTGCACGTCTGTTCAAAACTGGCGATGCTGGACGCTTTTAAAGTTCTGGTAACAAGAACAGGAGTGAGGGTCTGGGGGTCAGCGCCTTGTGTGGACCCAAAAAATAAAATGTGGGAAATAATATACCTGGATGGACTTGGAAGTGAAGCTACATCTGGAAGTGTGGCTGCAGTAAGAGCTTTATTTGCTTTGGAGATTGCATAGGCAATGGCTGAGCCACCTAGCGTAACAGTTGCCTCCTCAAGTCGCTTGTAACACTCAGCTATGAACCTCTTGTGGACACTAATAGTATCCTGCCAAAAAAAACAAAAAATAAACAAAAAAAAACATGAAGAGGTGTCCCCGAAGAAGTGCATTACTATATGTGTGTTTAATACAAGTAAGTGCAATCAAATTTCTTTTATGCAATCATCATAATATTAGGTTATTTCATTTCTTTATTTATTCAGACAAGGTGCCTTGGGGCCCCCGGCAACAGCAAAGTCACCATGACAAAAAAAAAGTCTGGAGCCCAAATGTAGAATTAATAAAGAAGCAAGGCCTATGGCTAATTAAAGGAAAGGTATAAACAAACAAGCATAATTATGCTCTATACACATTTAACTGTAAAATAATAATATTGCCTACATTTCACCATCCTTCAGACTATTTCTGTATCTTATCATGTTATATGCCAAACAAGCTCAAAAAGTGGAGATAAGTATAAAATAATTAAATTGAAAATCTGGCAATGAAATCAAATGCAGTGTGTTGGTGATAACACAGTATTCTAGAAAATATGGGGGAGGGTGTGGCAACAGTTAGAAGATTTTTTTATTTTTTTTTCACTTTTCACACATGAAGTAGTTGATTTTACATCAATAAAGCATTCTGCAAAAGATTTTTTTTTCTTCTTTAAGAAATGAAGGCACAGAAACATTGCACACTCTGAGAATTTATAAGGAAGTATTTTTTTATATAATGAGTTACCTTTTTGAGTTTCATCGCCAATCCAGTGTAATACATCTTCATTAACTGATGAATGGCAACGCTTGCAATTTCTTCATTTGGATTCTCTAATGCAACCTGCCACATGAACTCTAACCCCAATAGGTCAAGTTTTTCAACAACCTAATAATATATAACATAAAAAAGACAACTTAAATGCCATGTCATAGTTTCAAAACTGTATGTCTAAGTCAAAGGTCAAATCACATAAACAATGTTTATGTTTGAAAATCAGGGCTGGCCTGTATTTGTGTACTTCATAGTAGGCCTACTATTGACCAGGCCAAAATCTAGGGGTACAATTGCAAACTTCAATCACCACAAGCATACAGTTGTTAAATTATAAAATTATCAAATATATTAATTAAAGCATCCCTCAATGAATTACCCTTCTTACCAAATTTGGGCCACTTTTCCTTAATGCTTGGTTGTTTTGGTTAACACTCTCAAAGTATGCCTTTAAGCAATCAAAGTTTTTGGGAGACAGTGAAGCAGGGTCCTGCTTAAGTAACTTCTGTGTAAAGAGTTGCTGCTGAGTTTCAGCCTCCAGGTCATTCAGCCCAGATTTAAACCAATTAAAACAGGTCTAAGGGTGAAAGGTTAAGTTTAACAATATTAGTTATGCAAATATGAAATGTCACCTCCCTGATGTGATATGTATAATAATAATAAACTATAAGGTAGTCAGCTGGTTCCAAATAATCTTCACATCCAACAGCAAGTACACTTGTGGAATATGCTTTATAAATATAGTTTCTTCATGAAGCTTAGAGAAAAAAAAATCTGCAGTGATAAGGTTTGAACCCAGGACCTGCGATTGGAAAGCATTGCATCTAAACCGCCAAGATACACCTTCACTCCATTATGTTTAACACGTTGGCTGCCAGCAACGAGTACACTCGTCCCCTTGGACGTTGCCGAGGGTGCTAGGGATGACTACACTCGTCAAAATCGGGGTAACATTCTAGCGTTTATTACTTCTTTGTTACACGCTGTAGAACCACAGACTAAACGGCTGGTAGTGCGGAGAAGATACACCTAGACGATAATGGATGTATGTTTGTTGTGTTACATTGCCAACACTACACTCGACTGCATGAGTGGGGGCGCCCTCTGAACATACACCAACCTATTGGTGCAATATCAAACAAACATCTACTCACCTCTTTATCATATTCAATTGCATCATGATTGCTAACGAGACATTCCCATATCTCGCGAGCTCTATGCCAGTGAAGATACAGGACACCAACCTCAAGGATAAAAGCTAGGAACTCAAGATGAACTTGCACATGCTAAATGTTGTCAAACAAACAGGAAAACATTTAATGAAAAAAATTTGTAAATGAACAAAAGTTTATTAAATAGCTAAAAACACTAAATCCATTTTTAGAATTAGAAAGCAAATACTAACAATACCTATGTATGAAATAAATGCAATGTACTTTACTAATGCTTGTCTAAAATACTTTATCATAAATTTTTTTTATCAAAACAAAGATAGTAACAAAGATAGTAGCCAAACTTGACCATCAAAATTTAATGGTTATCCTCCTTATCATCATCATATTATCATTATGTTCCATTTTATTTTCAGAGGTTGGTATAAAAGTATACAGTGCTGTTATACAAGTCTAGGGTGAGCCAATATTTATCTCAATGCCTACTGATGATGTAACATTTCATTCCTGCCATTGAAAGTAATGCAGCTCACTTCTTATTCTCTTGGGCATGCTCATATGAGGCATGTTGTGGCAAAATGGCTGAGGCAGGTTGTTGCAAAATGGCTAAGCTGTAGCAAAAATTGAAATTCAAGTTATTGGTATTTTCATATACCTTAATATGTGATCTTTAAAATGAGGGGTCATTCATTGAAATAGGACATTTCAAGCCTAAGCTATTGGAAAATGAAAGTACAACACTCTCAGAGTCAAGATAAACATGATTTTGAGTAATTGCCTTCCGAAGTTATTTGTACATACATTTTAAATAGAATTAACTATCAAAATAACGTTAAATAAACGATCTGTTGACTACTTCCAGAACTAATACTTTGGGACATGATTAATAAGACATTAAACTGTTGATCTATAGTACAAAACAAATTTGAATTTTTAGGCATTGAGCTCCCATATTTTATAGCTCATTTACACGATACTGGCCTGTGCGACAACTTAACCATTTCACCACAACATGCCTCATTATGGCATTAGCATGCCCAATAACATCAGCATGCCTCCTGACAGTTTAAATGCATCCTGAATATATTAATTAAATACTAAGGACTATATTACTAATTGGAGGTTGGATTAATTTGGATATATTCGGTGTGAACACCAAGAATAAGCTATGATAATCCGATGATATATTTCCAGTGGGTCTCTCTGATGCTGACTAACCAGTACAATGGCAAACAATCTCCTACCCTTTTCTGAAGAGTGTAGCAATGATGATACACATCACAATCTTAAGTTATCCAGTTTGTCGCACTAAAGTCACACTAGGTGACCGTGCATTTCAATATGCAGCACCTAAGTTGTGAAAAGTTATGCCACCATTTATTAGGAAAGCCGGTAGCCTACAGATTGAAAACACATTTTTTCACTATTGTTTTTAACAAATAATTTACTACTGTACTTCCTGTACTTGTCAATTTTAATGGTTTTATTTTAATATTGAATTGTAAATTTTTATCCAATTTAGTTGACTTTTTAATTTTGTGTAATACGTCTTTTGATCATTTTTCTGTGGAATTTTAATGGTTTTACTCTAATATTGAAATGTCAATTTTAATCTATTTTTAATTGACATTTTTATTCTGTAATGCGTCATTTAAACATATTTTTATGGAATTTACGCAACATAAGTGAATAAATTATTATTATTATTATTATTATATTACTAGTTCTTTAACATGCACATGGGTCCTATTGCACACAGGACCAACGGCTTAAAACATCACTTTTTAAAGATGGTGCACACATTTATACTTGAATTTCAGCCCTCAAGTGCAGAAGATGGTTTTGAAACATACTAAAGGCTAAATATGGACCTCCACTGTTCAACATGCACAGTGGCTACTGCCAGCTTAGCAGATCTATGCTGCTCTCAAACAATATTTGTTAGATTATATGCAAGGCTTACCTCTGCATGTGTGTACCTGCCGTCAACAAGCATTGTAGGAGTCACTTGGTTGCCGCCAGATACATTCACAGCTGCTCTGTGACTCTTCATTAAACTATGACTAATTAGTTTAATTATATCATGGTTCTTGTGCAAATCTGTTGGTATACTCTACGGTAAGAAGAAAATAACGTACCTTACCTTAAGCTGGGAAATAGAAATCACTAGAACAACCAATCTGACATCTTTAATAATTTGGAAAAAATACCTTATCATATTTGTTGTTCTTTCCTTTTGCAATTAAATGCAACTGTCGCATTGCAGGTACAACCAAGCTTCCCTACCAGAAAGAAAGAAGAAAAATACATTAACAATTATGGCTACTTTCCGCTAAGCCCTTCCTTTGTTACCAAGGTCCCACAAAAAGACAGCGTAACTGCACGTAAACAACTGTGTATGTGGAACAAATGTATTTTTTTAGACTGGATTTGGATTGAATTAGATTTATTCGGTGTAAACACCAAGGATAGCCCACAAAAGTCTAGAAGAAGACTTATTTCCAGTGGGGTCCTTGTGGTGATTGGGCAGTACACCGGGAGACAATCCCCTACACTTTTCTGAAGAGAGTACTGCATTCTTTAACGTGCACATGGGCCATAAATGCACACGGGACCAATGGCTTAAACGTCTCATCCGAAAGACGGTGCACTATTGTAACTTGTACTGTATTTCAGCCCTCCAACTGAGACACAAGGAGAGGAAACGATGTGAAATTGAACCGGCGACCTATAGATCTCCACGGTTCAGTGCACACACGGTGGCTACCACCAGATTAGCTGACTGAGCTAAGATGCACATTCTTGACCTAGTTCATGTTGGTCAGTTGTTAAATTTGATTAACACTCTGGGAACGTCCGTCATTCCACATATATGAAAATTCTTGGACTAATATGCGATTGAAGGAAGGAATATTAATTGTGAACTTTCATTTTTATCTATTCTTGAATTATATTTCCACTGAAATGTAACAGTTTAGAGTGTCGATTTAGAATATTCAATGTTAAAAACTAACATTTTTTTTGCCTATTAAAAAGTAGTTTTTAAAACTTGTTTTTGTAATGGCAGTGTCTATTGTTACACCAGTTGTAAAGTAATATTGGCTATTGATACACATTTTGTTCTGATCGATGGAGACATGATATAGATTCAAATAAAAATGTACTACAATTCGCAGGAACATGCTGAAGATGTAAAAAGTAATCCTATGCACCGGTGATGAGACGGCACAGGCCACACCAGCAAACCACAGTGATCAACCATATTGTCGATGACACTTTCCAAATATTTTGAATAAACATGTCTACGGTGCCCTACCTAATATGTGCACACCTAAAATCATATTGTATACAAGGGCTTGGGTTAATAGTTAATGGTGTAAAAATAGCCACAACATTCTGTAAAACATTTACAGCATTAAGCAAAATGGAGGCAAAATTAAACAAAATAAACAATTTAATAGGAGACAGGTATGGCTTATGTATTTAAATTTTACTCATATTTGAAATTTAAGGTAACTTGTAAAATCTGTGAAAATCCGAAAATCTTTCACCTACCCTCTTTACATCTTCCACACATTTAGAGATGTACTTGTTTTTCACTTGCATATTAATTAAATATGACTCGCTGAGAATTGTTAGGTGTTCCTTGAGGGCGTGCTCCAGATGACTAGTGGGGATTGCGGGTAGATGAGCCAAGTCCCATAACAGCTCTAATACTTTGTTAGTTGTCTTTGCTTGCTTCGATTCACGGCCAATAGTACCAATTAAAGTTAGTAATTTCTCCCTCATATGATCGTTTTCTTCCTTCCAAGCCTGTAAATGAATCAATGATAACTCTATAATATATAATAGATTATAACAGATACACATCAGCTGAAACACTTCTTAGAACCCCCACCCCACCCCCAAGATTGCAACCACAGGATTAATATTAGGGTAACGTAGATCTATGTTGTTTCAGTCAAGATGATGTAGGAAACAAATATGCTTTACTTCTTTGTTCTTTGCTGGACATGCATATATTAGCATATAGGTTGGTTTCCAAATGAACAGGTTGGTCATTTTATAGATTAACAAACTGTAAGCTTTTGTTGACCCAAGCATTATGAGGCTACATAAGGACAAGAGGTCCACTGGTGGTTAAAAGGTATACGTTTTTTAAGGTCGATTGTTGTCTGTATTGAAGCATATGTTGCAAAGACAAGCCAAACCAGGCACTCGTCGCAAATCCTCATTCAGAGATAATGGCCAAAACATGCTGGAATGTCAAATTTAAAAAAATCTATTTCATTGAACTAAACTAACCTCTAAATATCTATACATCATGCTATGCTGTTATTTTCCCCATTTTCAAGGTTAAAAACAACAAGTTTTAACGATATGGTGATGGTTTCAGCTTGAGAAATGCCAGAAATCATAAACTTTGAAGGCTGATTTCTCAAATATTTTTCTTTAAACAGCTGTATGTTTAAATGCTTATAACTTCTTAAGGAAATGTCGGATTTAAATGATTCTTTTACCATTATATAGCTCTCATTTTACTATATCACTGTATTAATAAATAAAAATCGATTTTTGCAACAAGTGACTGGTTTGGATTTTCTTGGCCACATATGTTTGTAGTGTGTAATTTTATAAAGATGATCATTATCAAGTATGTGCTGTATGAAATTTATTATAGGCTATAAATAATAATAATAATAATAATAATAATAATAATAATAATAATAATGCATTTCTTATATAGCGCAAACATATCAAACAACATCTCAATGCACTTTACAAAAATTTAAAAAGTATAATTTCAACAAAAAAAAACATTAAAAGTACAAAGCATTCACAATTTAAACAACCATTCCGATTTAAAACACAATTTACAAAGTCATAAAAAATTTAAAAGTATGGTTCAATTTTCAGTTAAAAAAGCAATTTCACATGTAAATAAAATTTTAATCAATTTTATTATTTACTTTTATTATTTTTTTCTTATTGACTTATTTTTTATTTATTTTATTTATTTATATATATATATATTTTTTATTATACAATTTTTATCAGGAAAATACAAATCAATAAAACAATAAAAAAGCATAATTAAACCTATTCACAATATGTCAATTTCAACACTTCATTAAAAACAACAATAAAAAGCATCATTATCCCAAAATCTTACCTTTTGTATAAGTCTGAATAGGTGGTCAAGTTGAGCACTGTTGAGATACACAGCTGCAGCAGCCATGATGGAATGGATGTTGTCAACTACAGTCATGTGTTGGTCATTTTGCTAGGATAAGATATTAATTTGTCAACTTTACACCATTCAGTTATATAATATATACCAGAAGCTTAAAATTGACACAAAAAACACATTAAAATTTATAATTATATCAGGTCATATCAATTGCTACCAGTTTGCCATTCCATAGACAACTGGAGGAACTACTAGAAGGGTGAATTTTGGAAAATAATTTAAGCCACAGCTTCCAAGATAATGTCAAAAAAGTTTTTTAAACTATGACAAATCTTACCTGCATTTTCCATATCTTTGTGAGTTCCTCTAGTGATAATTTAGTTCCTAAAAACTCAACAATACCTTTCAGACGATCACAGTATTGCGATTGGTCAATATTTCCTAGAAGACAAAACACAAAGGTAGCAATGTACATTAAAATATATTCATATAAACACTTACTACAATATAATTAATTTTACAACAATAACAGTGATGTACTCAAGATCTGAGGAATGTGGAGAGAGAGAGCAAAGATGAGAGGCACTTGCTAAAGTGCCCATCATTGAGCAGGGGAGGAATTATATACTTAAACAAACAACTACAAATCAGCATGGGTGACAGAATTGTTTTGCAATCGTAGTGGACTTTAAAAAATGTAAGATTTTACCGAGACTGCAGGTAACATTCCAATGGGTAAATTTTACAGCTGTCCACACTTGGATATTTTTAGTTGGTGAAACTAAACCAACCTGTGAAAATCAACTATTAAAGGTGCCATTCTGTGAGATCATCCATTGAGTAACGCTTGAATGGTTCTCGAAGTTTAACAAAGGTACGTGTTCACATTGAACTTTCTCCTCTGCAGAGCTAACATGGTCAGATCTACTGGCACCCACTCAGTTGAACTAACAAACTGTCTTAGTAAGTTTTCCTGAGACAAGTTTCCTGGGCTGTTAGCATTGCACTAGTTATTGTAGATCTATTAACCAGCGTCTCGGTTCAGTTATACCAAAGTTCAGTGCAATTGCAGCTTAAGTTAATACCTGATAAATTAGAAATTTGTCTATTTTATTCTTTCCTCTGTAATTGTATGATCATTTCCTTTTATGGGTACATGAAGTAGAACATAGAAGTGAAGATTAGGCCTGCCATTCTGTTGCTCTTACAACTATATAAGGCCAAGCTGGTAAAAACAATATTTCTTTTCGAACGGGACCTCATTTAAATAAATATTATTAATACCAGAATCAAAGTAAGGGATACTGCAATAGGTCTACCTTCCAAGGCTACAGTGAGGATACCATTATCAACCAACCAATCAGCAATCACGTCTTCTTCCATTGCTGTTCGTCTTGATGTTGTTGATTCATCAATCATTTTGCGAATCTAAACATAGTGTTAGATCAAAATTATTATTAATAGACTGTTCCAGAGGTGAGAAGACAAGTACAATCTGGGGCGGATGCAGAGGGGGTGCAGGTCGCACCCTTCTAAATTGTATTAAGTAAAATAATTGTAGTATTGTATTGTTGTAAGGTATGAGAGTATTTTTCCCATACAGTTGCAGCAAAAATGATAGAGAGTGCTATTTTAGGTCAGTTAGGAGAATTGATATGCATGAATATGCATACAGACTCCCCCTCGCGAAACAGAGTCAGTTGTGTATCGAGTTTTATGCGTAGATGAACGCTATGGAGTCACTAGGCCAAAATATCTTACATAAGCCTTGGCAGTCGAGACAGTGTAAAAATTGTAGTGCTAGATTTGACACATTTTATGTAGGCCTACAGCATGGTCTTCGAAAGTATAAAAAAAACGGAGTAGGCTAATATTGATCAACCAATCACAGAAGACATTTATGCATAATTAATTATTTTCCCAGCTGGTGGCGGTACAATAAAAATGCATTATTATTTTTCCTGAAGAAACAACTTATAAGTTTTGGTCATAAGATTAATTTTAGAACCGCATTATTAACAAGATTATTAGGTTAATCTTTCCACGTCGGTGCATACACGGAAAATATATTTTTTTATTTGTTTTTTTTTTTTATTGGATTTAGCATGTGTATAATTGGTTTGATAAACAATCATAATTCTCTGTACTATCTATTAAACATTTAAAAAATGGACTTCCTTATGTTGTGGTCATATTAGACTGTAATATTTTTAAACAAGACCATTCAACAAACAACATAATAACAAAATTTCCACATCGGTGCATGCATAAAACGTATAATTTCCTGAAATTTGGATATAGAGCGGACTTCCTTATGATTTAGGCCTAAGGAAATATAAATATATATGGGTCTGAACTTAGGTTGTGGTCATATTAGAATACAATATCACTAAATACCATTCAACTAACAACATGAAACATATATCAAACTTTCAGGTTAAACTTTACGCTTCCAAGCATGCATATTACGTCATTTTTTAGATGTATGATATTTTCATGAGTCAAGAATGTACTGATTATATAAATTGTAAATAATTACTGTTGTCCCACAGAAATGTTGGCAACCAATCTCAGAAGACATTTATGCATATTTAATTACTTTCCCAGCTGGTGGCGGTACAATAAAAATGCATTATTATTTTTCCTGATAATCATAATTCTCTGTACTATTTATTAAACATTTTATGACTTCCCTATATTGTGGTTATATTAGTAATATTGTTAAAGACCATTCAACAAACAACATAAAACAAAATTCCCATGTCAGTGAACGTATAATTTCCTGAAATTTGGATATAGAGCAGACTTCCTTATGATTTAGGCCTAAGGAAATATAAATGTATATGGGTCTAAACTTTGTAGGTACAAAGTGTTGTTCCTTATGTTGTGGTCATATTAGAATATATCATTAAAGACCATTCAACAAACAACATGAAACATATATCAAACTTTTATGTCAAACTTTTAGATTAAACTTTCCACTTCCGAGCATGCATATAATGTAATTTTTTAGATATATGATATTTTCATAGCAGTCAAGAATGTACTGATTATATAAATAGATAATTACTGTTGTCCGATTGTGTGCATTGAAAATGTGACAACGAATTCGGTTGACACTTATATCAAAGGGCCTGTTAATTAACCTTGCACGGGAGCCTGTCTTCACCTGCTACGATACCTCCTTCTCCTCCTTATCATTATCACATCATCATCATCTTTATCATCGCAATTATTAATTGCCCATGGTAAAATGGGGGAAAACTATGAATTCAGTGTGTATTCATTCATCAATAGTAGTCTCCTAATGCACTTAAGCGCATTTCTCAGCATCTAGAAAACAAAACTTTCCAAAGCTAGAACCCCAAGACAACCGCAAGCCACCTCCCACCAACCCCCCCCGAACCCCAAGACCGCCCCACGTCTAAAATAGACTTCTTGCGACGGAACAAGCAAACATTACATTCTCTTCCCATGACCCTGCCCACTCTAGGACCCCATATGTGCGATATTCAGGGTAAAGCTCGGTTTCTACAGAATCGCTCACCCTATTGGCGACAGTCGCCGACAGTTTTTGGGAAGGTTGAACCTGGTTCAACTTTTCCGATTGCGTTGCAGACGCAGATGAATCAGGGTGCATTGCTAGCTCAACCCTAAGCAATCGGGAAGGCACCCAAATTCGTCTGTGAACCAAAACTGTCACGACTGTTGCTGATAGGGTCAACGATTCTATGGAAACCGAGCTAAAATGCTGGATCCACGCCTGAGAGGTCCCTATTCTCAAAATTTTCTATTCCCTCAGCCGCAACCATGGTGGGGGCACGCAACCCCTACCGCAAAATTCTGCATCCGCCCCAGACAATCGATCACCTTAACAAGCTGTGTCTGTCTTAATTAAATATTCTTGAATGCTGTTTATCATCTATTGAGGTACTGTAATGCAGTGTTCTCCCAATTGAACAATTTTTACTGGTAAAATTGTCCATAAAAATTCAGTAATGCACGCAGTGAAGGCATTACCCCTTTTGACTGGGGATTAATGACTTGAAGAAAGAACAATACACATAGCATATAGCATAGACTGGAATGATGTTAATTTACTGAAAGAGGGACAGCCTAGGCTACCTAGGCCTAATTATTATTTTTTTATTTTACAAACTCAAAATATTTACTGGTTGGCCGGATGATGGTTAAAACGGCTTTGGGAGAACACTGGTAATGGACTGTCATTAATTGTCCAATTCAAGTAAAGTATACTTTCAATATCAAACTTTCAGGCAGATTAACTTAATAAATAAAATTGGTTGGCGCATCGGTTGTGGCTTGGACTCCCAACCTTGAGGTATGGGGTTCGAAGCTCTCGCTGTGCAAGTCGCTTGTGTCCTTGGGCAAGGCACTTTATCTACGATTGTCTCTCTCCACCCAGGAGTACAAGTGGGTACCTGGTAGGTTCAAACACAACCATGCGCTGATTACAGCTGCAACATTATGGGGCATGAGTGTTGTTCCATGTGCTTGATACAGTGACCGGGGGTAATAATGTAAAGCGCATAGAGGTTAGTCTACAATATGCGCTATATAAGTCGACAATTATTATTATTATTATTATTATTATTATTATTATTATTATTCAAAATAATTATCATCCCCAGTTAAGAATCTCTTACCTCTTTAAGACTATTCATTTTAGCATTAAAATGTGGTGACTTAAGCATCCTTAGAGCTATATCCAGTCTTAAATTGTCTACCTCCCTCACATCCTCCGGCCAGAAATTAATACAGAGGATTTTCAGTGTTGATAGAAGATCACATATACTTATTGCTTTCTAGAAGGCAAAAACATTGTAAAATAACAAAGTAAAGCAACTAACAAATTACATCAAAACTAGCAAACAGCTGTAACAGGGGCTACGTAACAGAGGTCCTAATTTGGAAGAATCCACGTTCGAAAGATCTGGTTAACACTGCGTCTGCCAAATACGGAGATCTCCATGTTTGGTAATGCAACACTTGACTGCCAAACACAGAGATCTCTGTGTTTCAGGTTTTTTTTTATAGGAATCCGATAGATGGGGTGATTACCGAAATGTACTATTAATTTCAACACTACTGAATATTCAGTCTGGACTGTAGTATTTCACCATTTGAAAGTATTGAATATGTTTTTTTTTTAAATCGCATTGGCGCCACAGCTAGCTCTGATGACGTGTTGTATGAGCAAGGGTTTAGCCAGAAAAACGAAATAGGCTGTCCAAAATGGAAGCCATGAGCCGATGGGCAGACCACACCCATCTTTGGGAATCCCCACCAAATATTGGTACGAAAACAACATACATTCAATCAATAATTGTTGCTTTTATCAAACGTAAATATGATTTAGCTTTAGTTTAATGTAACATTCGATAGATTTGAAGAATATAAAGGATTTTATAAATAGGTAGACCAGGCCCAATTAGGCTAGGCCAAGCTGATTAGGCCAAGCCGTCCAAGCCGTCTCGGTAAAAGTGGCCGTCCTAAATAATTGTAGACTGACCAAAATACGGCCGGACGGCTCGCTGGCTAAGCCTATGCATATGAGTGCCACTAGGCATTCGCTGATATTTGTGCGGATTCTGGTGAAAGTATGTCATCAGATGATGTAAGATGTATAATTTATGATTTACACAATGTACTAAATCTTTCGATAGTGATGTTTTTTTAGCTGGCCTAGACTAGCATAGCGATGCCATGTACGGTAGCATTGGTTGATGCCTCTTTCGGGCATCAGTGTATGTTTACATTGAGCGTAGCAGTGTTGATGTCCATTCACAAAATCGCGAATATCTCAGTTTTGTTGTGCGAAATTGCGTAAATCTCCAAAAGTGAGTCCTATTCATTTTACTGTTACGGATTGCAGATTGTGACAAAAATAAGGTGTTTGGTACCACTGTAAAGCTAAGATGTTTGTAGTTCTTGTACTATTTATTACATGTCAGTCTGATCACATAGGCATTCTCAACGAGCTTCGGAAAAGTGTTAAAATTCGCTAAAAAATCTGGCGGTGGCTAATACTATATTTTCAAGCCTCTGGCGATCTGAGTGTTAAATGAGCTTTCTTAACATCTAAACTTAATTTTACTGCGTAATGTCTACTTATTTCCAGTAGACAAATACTGTAAGTAGTAAAAACATGTAAATATAATGAATTTGCAGGAGATGGGTTAGTTTCTGGGAGACTTTTGCTTTCTTGTGGAAGTGCCGGATGCCATCTGGATTTCCAGAAGGCTCCTGGGACCTTGCAGGAATCTTGAACTCTTGGACTAAGAATATGACATTTGATGCATGATGCAGATTTTGAATACCAATTCATGCAATCGTACTAATACCAACAAACCTTTTGTTTGAGCTCACTGTCGCTAACATCTTCAACGTACTTCTTAACCTTTGCCTTCACTGGCAAGAGGAATTTGGACACTCGCAGGGGGTTCAGGTATTCAGCACAGGCACCGAGAGGCTGCAGTAAGGCCGTCATTGTCTACAATATGTAAAATATAAAATCACATTATACTGTATAATAAATGATAGATCTAATGCTAACATCTATACACAGCATTTATAAAATACAACCTCCAATACTATTTCTAAAAATGGTCACTAAAAAAGTATGATTAAATATATAATTTAGATTGGCTATGGCGGTTGTTGCAATGATAACAAAATATAAATTATAATCAGTAATTTTAGTTGTTGCTTTATTAACCGGTATACTCAAATTATTACAGATTTTACTCAAGGTAGTGCAATTCCATTACCACAGAAGATAACATGGACTATTGTTGTACATTAGCCTGGTTACAATTGAAGTAAAAGGCTTTTATTACTTACACAAGCATCAACTTCTTCAGAAGGTTCAATGATACATGCCTTGATCTGCTCAATCCCACCATTCTCTGCAAACTGAGACATGAGTATTATATTAGTCACATAACTATTCAGTGACAGATCCAGAAATGTTCATTTTATTTTTTTTTTGTGGGGGGAGGCGGGGCTACCAAAAATTTTGGATGATTTGAATAAAAGCTACCATAGAAATGTGGTTCTCTCATGATGTGAGTGTGGTTTATAAACTAAAACTGAAAAATGTTGAGAGGACCATCCCCTCTCTCTAAATCAGCCTATGTTCTTACAATAAAAACAGCTAATAAACTAAGTCAGATACAGTATACAGTTTGCACTATACCTTATTAATGAGGTTCACTAGCCAACCGCAAGGGTCCTTATATGTGTTGTAGGGTGGACTGATAGCATACGTCTGGTTGATACCAAATATTTCCTCATAGTGTAGCTTGTCTGCTTTCTTCATTCTATTCTTGATATGAAATTCTGTCTCCAAATTGAAGGCCTGATACGAAGTAAGAGGCAACAACTTTACTCACTAATATGAATACATTAACTTAATATGAACCTGGGGTTCAAAATCACAACAAAGCTTGTGATTTTTTTATTCCAAATAATGGATCTCATCCTCGGATCCTAGAATTTTAAGGCAAGCATCTTACAATTTAACATGTTCGCCACCAGATATGCGAGTCCACATCCGAAGGCTTCACTTAGGGCGCCACACCTGTCTAAACATACCACTATTGTAAACTAGCTGGCAGTGGTCGCCAGAATGTGAACTCTAACCCTGGAGGTTCAGGAAAAACCCAGAAGTAATGACGTAAAAATAAATACAGTATGTTTGTGTCTTATTACAGTTGATTGGAATGAATTTCATTATAATGGTGACATTTATGCCTAGGAAAACTAGGAAAAAGGTGTGGCAGTCAATGTGTACCAATATACAATAAAATGTGTCACTCACCAATAACAGAGACTGCAACATAGCCGTAGGTACTGGCTGGTGTTGTAACCTCGTAGCAATTAATGTTACAAGTAGCTGAAGCATATTGTATATGCCGTCTTGAATTTCAGGACCCCATCGCTGGACCGCGCTTGATGTCATCAGTTTGCGGAATGCCTCCGGCATACACCGCTCCACAAAACGAACACAATTATCATCCTGCTCAAGCTTTCCTGTAACGGATACAAAAAAAGTTAAGTTTAACTGAAATCATCAGATGTTGACAGAGGTCCCTGGTTAAGGCTTCTACGAGAGCTACTACACTGGGTGCTGGGTCTGGGTACAGCCCAGTGGGGTGCATGGCAATTCCCGTCCAGTTCAGTGCTTTTTTTTTATGTCTTAAGGGTTAACTTGAATGTTTTTTACGCATTCCACTACTTAAAAAGGCTGACTTGATGAAACAAATATTACAGTTGAATGTCCCGTGGGCCCCCAAAGTCTGGTGCCCCGTTAGCGCTCATAACTGTTACGCCACTGGATGTTCATCAAATAAAGACCATTTACACGACAGACCTCACAAACTGACTGCTCCTTTTTGTGCCAAAAAATTCTGTGTATAAGTATTTTCTCAGGATTGTAAAGTATATAACTGAGAGAACAATTGTTATGTTGTAACAGTGCCTCTTCTTTTGAGCACACTTGCCCTGATAGCAAAAACATTCTCTGTTTAAATTTAAAAACATCAAAATGATGAAATTCTCAATTTTGTTCTGTATACCAGAGCCTCAGGTGGTACCCCCAGACCTCTTGACTCTTTTATTAGTAGAGACCTGAATATGCACTACAACAAGTTTATGTCGTGTTCAACAAGTACACCTACCTTCTTTGGCAAGTCTGGTAGCAGCAAGCAGACATTTTCCCAAGGACTCTTCCTTTTTGTATGGTATAGACCACTGCTCTGTAAACACTCTTCCTTCGAGCTCATATAGGTTTGTGGTTGGAAATTCCATGCTATCATTATCTCCTTTGTTGAGGTTGCTTGATGAAGAGCTAGGTTCTTCATTCTGTAGAGAAATATAAAATAAGTTCCAAAACTGATAGTTACAACTTATTAAATAAATTACAGAAAAATGGTGGTTGTCATACAAATTTTAAGATATCAAATTTCACCTGAATACTGTTTTCAAGTCATCAGATCTGCTAATAATAAAGACTTTACTGTGAATGAATACTTTATGAATCCACAACCTGTGTTTCACCATGATGGTTCAATTGGTTGCATAGGTCATGTACTCAAGGTAAGTTTGTTACATGTATAGATACACTCATTTAGGTAGACATAAATAAATAAATAAATAAATAATAAAATCAAGTTGCTATTATTAATTGACTGGAACAGTCACAGCAAGGTCACTAACAAGCAAGTTAACAGCATGACCTCCCCCGCATTTATACTTCTACAGTAGGTTTAGAGGCAAACGTAAAGTAAAGTGTCTTTCCCATACACACAAGCAATGCAACAAGCGTCGGTCTTGAACTCTTGATCTCATAATCGGAAGTCCAACACCTTACACCCTGCGCCACACACTCCTAAAACTGCAATTTATAATGACTGCGCGACAAGAAATTTTGAGTTTCGGGTTACATAACTACAGTATGTAGAGAGTACACAATAGAGTCCTCAAGTCAACGAGGACAGGCAGGATTAATTTACATACATACAGTACTGTATAGAAAAACATGTGGAATGTGAGTGGCAAATAATACACACTCGAGTGAGTATGCTTTGTTCCTGATGTTAACATTATTCACAAGATTTTTTTTTTATGAAGAAAAGAAAATTATTCAACTCATTTTCGCATGATACAGTACTAAAGTACATAGTCTATTACTGTAAGGTTTTAGTTTCACATGATTCTTTCTCTATGTAAACGGGAGAACAATATTTTTTCATGATGTTTTTAGACGTTCTGTAAAAAACCGCCATACGACATGTGAAACAACAGCTATATGTAGGAGTAAATCTGGTTGTGTCTTATAACGTTCTATCATTTTATACCAGTAGTAGTACTCTATAGGACCAAGACTCCGATTTTACTTATTAGATTCTGATTAGTATGTAGTATTGTATAAAATTCAAAATATTATAAAACGTTTTTTTAAATTTTTTTTTACAGTGCCCTACGTCAAAATATCACGGTAAATGACCCAACCATGACACACCTTTCCTGATTGTCGTATAGTGCGTCATACAACTGACAAATGCATTATTGCGCAGATATGGAGAGAGTTATTAACAGTTGGTAATCTTAATTACAAATATAAAACAAAATTAATAACCGTATCCCTGGTGGGGGAGGCTAGTAGTAGTAGGGGAAACTTGGTTAGGAGGCAACTTTGTGAGGGCGACTTGCTTGGGTGGGGGGGGGGCAACTTTACAAGGGGTTGACTTGACTGGCATTCATATTACAATAAGGCCGGGCCTCAGCCTAGCCTATTGTTGTTGAAAGAATGAAATTTTGTGCAGTTTGCATACTGCGCCTGCGGTGTGTGCACAGTAAAATAAGATTGAAACAACATCAGCACCTCAAAATGAGCAAAAAGCTCAAAATGCACACAACAGATATATTCTTCGAGCAGGAGTTAAGGCCTATGATTATGTAATACAGTATGATGGTAAGACTTGGAGGTCCCTCAAAATGTTAGGCTAGGGCCTAGGCCTAGCCTAGGCCTTTCCACCCTTTCATGTTGCACACAAATTCGAGGAAGTAAATTTACTCTTTCTGTATAATGTATGAAAGTGTAGAGTGTACAGTACTGTAGCCTACCTCAATTGGTTCTACAGCTTCGTCATATGAAGGAGGGGGTGGATCTGGTCCGTAATGGACGTTAGAACGATTACCGTCCATATCCTTCATCTCTATATCATCGAGGGTATCAAATGATGTCGTTGTATGTTCACTGGTCAGGATGGCCACTGCTTCGTTAACGTCGTCACGACTTAATTTCAGTGCCCGCCTAACTTGCTCCACGTTAGAAAATCCCATATTAACAAGGGCATTTACACTTTCTTCGCTTGGTTCCATCGTGGAGATATATTAATAGAGTAGTCTAGCACTTTAACACTCAAAATTAATCACGTATTTACACAAATAGGTGTTTTGAATGTGCTACACTCAGTAGTATCCAACTTCTACACTACGTCGCCATCTTGCGGGAATCATTCCGGGGAGTGACAGGCTATTCAATTTTGGTAATACGTAAAATTAATCTAGGGCTTCAATTTATTCTTTGTTTTTATAACTGCTCATTAATTGAACCATGTTCTATAAAAAAAAATGTATCTATTGATACATTTATGAAAAAACTCAACTAGATTATGTTACGCCTCTCAACAACATATAGGCCTAGGCTAGGCCTATATCAAGCACTATACCACCCCCTGAATGACCTGAACGTTGCCAGCAAGGTTAAATAGGGTGAAACGTTATCAACCAGGTACCTACTTTTTTCGATCTGTATTCTAAAACCCCAATCAACTTGCTAATCGCAGAGGTAAAAGGCATAAAGAATAGACTATGATCAGTGGAAACACTGAGTTGATGAATTAGTGTCTGGGTGTGCTGTTGGGGTGGTCGGGTTGAAAGAAAAATGATTTATAAAAACGACGATGTCGTATTTTAATTTCCCCCACCACCATAGCTTATGAGTTAGGGGAAAGACGAGGGTTGGAGAGGGCGTGGGAGTATGGCTTTCAATAGGACCTCATAGCTATTTAAAGACAAAGGAATGTGAGATGTGTAGGCCCTATGTTCATTTTCCATTCCAGTCCACTGCTAAAAACTAACTACCCCAACGTTAAATACCGTATTCAACAAATAATAATAATAATAATAATAATAATAATAATAATAATAATAATAATAATAATAATAATAATAATAATACTTATCAATCAATTAACTTGATTTTATTATTTTGTTGCTGCTGCGCTTTTCTTGGCCAATTGAACTTTTCTTTGAAAAAAAAAATTAAGCGTTAACACTGCATAAGTTGGTCCAAGTGAAACCACTCCATGGTGAAACCAGGGAGTTGTTATGGTGAAACTAACCCACTGCCCAAAATTTGTTTATTAAATTAATGTACAGTGGCGGATTCAAGGGCGGGCCGGTAATCACAAATTTTCTTAGTCGCAAAAAAATCAGGCCCATGACCTTAGTTAATCATTGAATAGCTCATTTAAAAGAATCACATAAATCATTAGCTTCCACCAAGAAACAGATCGAAAAATAATATTTTGATCGATTTACAGACATTTTACTATGCCTACAAAAATCCATAAATTGGTTGGTAATTAATTTTTCTTTTTAAATGAGCTATTCTCGATGCTTAATGGGGGGGGGGGGGGGGCGGAAGAGGCGGAAAACAAGGGTCCAAAGTCAAAAGTCTCCCACAACTCGAGGAAGTCTCCCGGAAATCGGGACGGCCTCTCGCACTCCCGCAAGCAAGCAATCTCCCGGTCAACTCCGCAAATTCATAATAGGCCTATTTGCATGTTTCACACACTTCTTTCAATTGATGATGGCGTGTATTTCAATACTTGGAGTATGTATTATACTTTCTTATCTTTCAATTGTCTCAATGGAAGTCATTGCCAACGTCTATCACAATGTGCAGCTCCTCCCCTGCTCCCGGAATTGACTTCTTCCAACTTCGGACCCTTGGGAAAATAGTTATGAGGTGATTTATATGAGAAAATTTTATTTTTGTTCAGAATGTTTGAATGTGCCTGGAAAGGGATCTAGGCCACATTGTCGAAACCCTGCCAGTTTGCTTACTCAAAAACCATAATCCAATTTGCCGAAACCCAGTTTGCCGAAAGTTAGAACCAGTTAAACATTTAATAATAATAATAAAAATAATAACAATAACAACAATAATAATAGCAACAATTGAAAGGTAATATACTGGTAATAATAATGATAATACTGCTAATAAAAAACTTTAACAATAACAACAAGAGGCATAACAATTTCAACAAAAACACAATAAATGAAAAAACAAACATTGACAATAAAAGAAAAAAATATATTACAGTAACTGCAAAAGGCAGTATGTATAATAATTAATATGTAAATATAATAGAACAGTAATGAAAAAGAAAATGGCAGTAGTAATACTCATCAATAATGACATTTTAAAAATCAGTCAAATATATATACAGTATATATATATATATATATATACAGTATATATATATGTATATATTTATTTATTATTTATTCAGAAAAACAGTAACAAAACAAAACAAAACAAAGAATACAATTTACAAAAGAAATAAAGAGTAGTTCCTAAGAAGATTCAACAGCAACAAAGTGTCACTATCATCAGCAATGATGTGAACCTCAACCTACAATTTATACTTATAAAAAGATTGAAATTAAATAATAGGAAAAAAAAGCACACACATTAATTAAAGATTGCCAAATACTAAAGTAAATACGAAAGTAAATATTATAAATTAATTAGCAATATTAGAAAAATTTAAAAATTTATATACACGTGACTAACATGAACAGGTTCGTAAGCAGTTTTATCAGTCACAATTCTATTTAATTCAATTGAATAGCATGGCCTCCATAGATTAATTATCTAAAAAATAATAATTTTTAACTTCCTTTCGGAACATGTTCCAACTTTTTAATATTAGTGCGTTCTTTAACTTCCATCTATAGATTCGCCACTGAGGAAGGACTAGTGTTGTCCGAAAGCTCTGGTTCTATTTCTGGCTGTTTACTTTCGTTTACTTTTTAGCTGTTGCTTATCATTTTTGTATCTCTACTGAGATCCAGCCATTGTTTCCCACAGCATTGTTGTTTTCCAGTATTTTGCCTTTTAATCTATATATATATATATATGCCTATATATAGGGCCTATATATATAATGAAAAAATATATAAATACATAAATATAAAATATAAATAAAAAAAATAATAGTGGTGATGGGAGTGATAAAATCCAAAATGTAACGGACGGGAGTGAAAAAGAGGAGGAAAAGGTGAATTCCCGGAAATGACAAGTTATCAAGTATCGATTTAAATTAGGCCCGGTTACAGGCAACTGAAAGCATTTTTTTAAGTACAAGTTTAAAGCTGTTATCGAGGGTGAATTGAGTTTCTTACATCAAGGGAGTTCCAAAGCTTTGGGACCAGAATATTTAATTGATTGGCGTATGAGATACAGATATGAAATTTCCGGAAAGAGAATAGTCTTCGGCTTGACGGGTGTTATTATTGTGAAACTGGTCATTTTTGGGAGAAAATCCTTGAATGATATTGGAAGCATAGAGTGGAAAATGCGCGGTACATAAATATGCCTGTTTGTATTTTATTTATATCATAAACGTATTAAAATTTTTTAATAAAGTTGTATGAGAGAGATAATATGAATTTTTAGAGCTTTATTTTATACTCATATGTTGTCAAGTCTGGAAGTTTCAGTATATAAAATCACTTTATTTCGAAAAGAAGGAAACATACAAAGCCTATAGGTCGTGACCTTATAAGGAACACGCAAGGTAAACAGACAAAAACAGTTACAAAAGCAGGTGACAAGAAAACAGAAAAAAGACTTATAAAGACTTAACTGTTACCTTTCAATTTTATTGCAAAATTCGGTGTTATCTGTAGAAGTCGGGATCGCGCCGCGCCCCTATGCTTTTATGTTTGCTGACGGTTGAGCTTTGAGCCAAATTAATAGCTTGCGATCAGCTGCTGGAATGCAATATTTTTAGCGGTCACGCTTTTGCAGTCTGGTGCAGTCTGATCACGTTCCGGTCCACCGAAAATTCATACAGTGTATTACATAGCTTGAAATCAGCAATAAAATGTCTAGCGTATACGATAACGATGTGTTCAGACTCTTCTGCACTTACGCAGGAATGACGACGATGAAGATGATGCTATTATCTTTCTACACCTCAAGGTTTCGATTTAAAAATGATGTAAGTTTGTACTTCTAGTCAGGCAAAGTTTTAGCCCCGGCTTTTTATGCAAGTCGGTAGTCACACTGTTCCTAAATATTCCACCACGGATCACGACCTCAGTACGGTATGCCTAACCAGGCCTAACTTCCCTAACCAGTTTTGTTTTGCATTTCTCATCGTAGGCATCCACCCAAGTTCCAGAAACTTCCAATTCAAATCTGCATCAGTTAGCTGAAATAAAGTTATATGTATATAACGTTTTATATGTGGTTCTTAATAGGTGGCCCGCGGGCCAAATTTGACCTATGAAGCTATCCAAAAATAAAAACAAAGTAACTTAAATATTCTGATAAATAATTTTTTCATTATAAATGAAGACAACAACGAAATACTATATATAGGCCTATATATATGCTTATATGTATATGCTTATATGCCTATGTATATATAGGCCTACGGTATATATACAGGCCTTTATATAGGCCTATATATAAATTTCCTATACATTGTTAAGTAAAAACTTATGGACATTTGGAAATCAGTTCTGTTCAGTTGCTTTGAGCTTATTATTAGTGATTATTTTAATATGCAGACATATGCAGGCCTAAAACACTTTCCTAGACTATATATAGGCCTATATATATGCTTATGTATATGCCTATATATGTATATTATGCTTATATATATTCCTATATATGTATATAATATATAGGCCTATATATATAAATTTCCTATACATTGTTAAGTAAAAACGTATGGACATTTGGAAATCAGTTCTGTTCTGTTGTTTTGAGCTTATTATTAGTGATTATTTTAATATGCAGACATTATTCATTTTATTTACAGGACTACATTATTATGTCCTTTATTCGAACACTGTATTTACCTTTCTTTGATGATTTATATATAATTTAACAGTGTTAACGGCTATTGAGTCATTCCATAATGAATCCAGCACACTTTTTGCCCGACCCCCTTCAAATCGCCCAATATTTTGCATGTTGGGGGTTATACCTGAGATAACCCCACAGTGAAATGTTTGGCTCCGCGCCAGCATTTTCTGATGAGTTAGAGCAATTAGAAATTTTCATGAGATTTGGCTAAAAAACTCACCTTCTGACAGACAACTGCTGATATCTCTCTTGAAACTCTAGCCCGGACTAGTGAGAATTATATAGGTCAAGTCACGTGACCTTGACCTTTGACCCAAAATATCACACAAGCATATATCTCGATTTTTGGAAAATTCACACCTCAGTTAGGACACTTAACCCACATGATGCCCCTAAAGTTTCATTGTGGGCAAATGAAACGTATTAGCTCTAGACTACATTCTGTGTCTAGGTATTGATAGTTTTACTAAGTTTCCAGGAAATATGCTGATAGATTCTATGAAACTGGCACCATAGTATAGTGAAAGTCAGGGGCCCCGTGACCATTTTTCTGGGACCAAGGTTTCACTGCTGATTTAGCATCACTAGAGTATAAATAAGAAAATTGAGCGAGGGATAACCTCCAGAAAAATGGCGGAACATAGTTTTTTGGCGGCCATTTTCAAAATTATGATATTGACTCATAACTTTCCCCTGGCTGCTTTTCCCTGACCAAATTTTGGGCAACCCTTCCATTCCATGTTTTTGATACCTCAATGAATAACTGTGCCAAGTTTCAGAATGTTATCACAATTTGAAGGATTGGTTCACTTAACAGGTCTACTAATACAATAAACATAGTTTCAAAAAGCTTGGATGGTAGTTATTTTGAAATTCAAGATGGCCGCCATAAATATCCTGAAAAATCGAATATTTTAGTATGTAATTCCACTTCTCTTTGAAGAAAACTGCTAAATTTGGTGTTTAAAGATATACATGGTTTCATAAATCTAGAATAACAGCCATTCTGAATTTCAAGATTGCCGCGATAAAAACCATCAAAAAATGTATATTCTGGTATGTAATTCCACTTCTATTTGATGATAAATGCTAAATTTGGTGTTAAATTATATGCTATTGAGTCAATTGAGTTCAATAAACATGATTTCAAAGAAGGTAGGATGGCTGCCATTTTAAAAGTGAAGATGGTCGCCACGAAAATTGTCGAAAATCAATATTTTGTTAATTGTTTAATTTTTTCGTAGCTAAAATGGCAACAATTTCGTGTCTATAATCACATGTTGTGTCTCACTATATATTGATTTTTTCATGGCAGCCATCTTGAATTTCAAAATGGTTGCCATCATAGCTTTTTGAAATCATGTTTATTGAACTCCGTTGACACAAAACCATACAATTTGACACAAAACCATACAATTTGACACCAAATTTAGCGTTTTTCACCAAATAGAAGTGGAGTTACATGCCAAAATATTCAATTTTCGATGGATTTTTATTTGAATTCCAAAATAACTGCCATCCTAGATATATGAAACCATGTATATAGGACTCAAAGAGGCCAATAACATATGCTTAAACACCAAATTTAGCATTTTTCATCATTGTTGAGGATATTTATTGTGGCCATCTTGAATTTCAAAATGACTACCATCCTAGCTTTTTGAAACTATGTTTATTGTTTACCATTTTCCATAGAGGAAATGTGGAATTATACTGAAAAATATTTTTTTTTACCATTTTTATAACGGCCATCTTGAGTTTCAATATGGCTGCCATTTTACGTTTTCGAAACCTGTTTCATAGGCCTCAGTGACCATAATAACATATAGTTAGACTCTAGATTTGCCCTTTTTCATTGGATATAAGTGAAGTTATGAGTCAATATCATAATTTTGGCCGCCATTTTGAAAATGGCCGCCAAAAAAATATGTTCCGCCCTTTTTCTGGGGGTTCTCCCTCGCTCAATTTCTTATTTATGCCCTAGTAATGCTAAATCAGCAGTGAAACCTTGGTCCCAGAAAAATGGTCACGTGGCCCCTGATTTTCACTATACTATGGTGCCAGATTCATAGAATCTATCAACAGATTTCCTGGAAACTCGGTGAAACTATCTCTGTCAGAAGGTGAGTTTTTTAGCCAAATCTCATGAAAATTTCAAATTGCTCTAATGCTGGCGCGGAGCCAAAAATTTCACTGTGGGGTTATCTCAGGTAGAACCCCCAGCATGCAAAATATTGGGCGATTTGAAGGGGGTCGGGCAAAAAATTGTGTTGGATTCATATGGAATGACTCTATTTGATTTTTATTATGTGCAACTATTTGTTTCTAGCCGTAAATATTGTGTAATAGAGTGTATCTGGTGGTATTTGAATCTGTTCAACCATGAAGCCTCCGTGGTTTAATAGTTATGATGCTCGCCTTGACAGCGAGAGGTTGCATTTTATTACACAGTTTGTTCATTTTATTTATAGGACTACATTCGTTCAGAGCTATGCTACACGATGTATTACTATGTCCTTTATTCGAACACTGTATTACCTTTCTTTGATGATAATTTAACAGTGTTAACGGCTATCCTGATTTATATGCAACTATTTGTTTCTAGCCGTAAATATTGTGTAATGGATTTGGTGGTATTTGAATCTATGAAGCCTCCGTGGTCTAATGGTTATGACGCTCGCCTGGACAGCGAGTGGTCACAGGTTCGAGTCCCGCCAGCGGCATTTTATTACACAATTTCTTTATTAATTTTATTTACAGGACTACATTCGTTGAGAGCTATGATACACGATGTATTATTTTGTCCTTTATTCGAACACTGTATTTGCCTTTCTTTGATGATTTATATATATATTTATACCGTATCATTTTTTATCTATAGTATCGATTTTCAATTGCTGACTTCAATTGCGAGATAA
>NW_022734345.1:245057-249814 GCF_011630105.1 Anneissia japonica | reverse complement strand
CGGCCATGTCAATCTAGAGTACGTCTGCTTAAAGACTAGCGCAAGATTGGAAACTGCGGGAAGGCAAATTAATTAGTTACTTAATGTGGGCCTATATACATAGGTCTACTATGTTGAAGTGTTGATGGCAGCAGGGGCGGATCCAGAGATGTCGAAAGTGGGGCCGATCGAGATAACACTATCCTAGGGGGTCCGATGGTATGCCCCCGTGAATTTTTTTGTTTGTTTTCAGACGCCAAAGGAAAAAAAAAAAAAAAAAAACACATCTGAGGCGTTTTGAGCGATCAATTTTTCTCTTTTTCTTTCTTTATTTTTTTCGTTTTTTTCCCCTTTTTAAAATGAGGGCCGCCCCCCTCCCAAATCCGCCCATATGTGCAGAGTTGTGGGTTTTTAGAACGTAGCCTCATGGACATTTCCGATCGGGAGGGGTTGTAACTGCTACTATGTATGTTGGTGGAAGAAAATATTACCAGTTTCTTTTCCCGTGGTTTTAAGTTCAAATTATATAATTTCTTTTGTGGCTATTGCCCCTCGGGGGCATAGACACTAGGCCTATGTTATTGTCTGGCAGACCCAGTAAGAGCAAGTAAATCCGGTGGAGGTGCATGATGTGTACTACTAACAAGATTTCTGCATCATGTTAAAAAACGACTGGCAATCATAAAATCGCAAAAATAAAATGACGCGAAATATCTAAAATTGTAAAATTGCGAAAATACAGGGCCGTGAAAAAAGGGGCTGTACAAGTAAATTACATTTATAAATATATGGGCATATAAAGCGCTATATAAATCCAGCAACATTACATGGATCAAGTATACTGTATCAGTGATTTATAACTTTAAAAAAAAAAAATTCGTAAGCAGTTTATGCAATATCGGGTTTTAGAATTGTTATTGAAAAAGTTAAATACTATTAATACAAAAAGGGAAACCAACACATTTACACTGTAGGCATATTGTGATGTTCGTTCCATGTTAACTAAGATATAGTGATGTTATGGCCTGAGAGTTGCGCTCATAATACTGTATGTAAGTTTGTTTCTAGCTATATTTGATACCCTCTATCTTATCTAACGTGTCAGGACTGATTATTTCACTATTCACTATTTTTAATTTTTTTTTAATGAAAGTTCGGTATACAACCTGCCTTCATACCGTTCATGACCGGCCGTACGTAATATTAAATCACACAAATCTGTTGTGGTTGAATGTAACTTGTGATTAGTATAGTTACTCGATTCATTATTTCAGGTGTTTGCAAGTCCGGAAGACAGAATCTCAAAATCGTCGAAAATTGGAGCCAATATTGACGAAGATGTAGAAAGAGTACGACGGTGAGTTGCACTTGTGCTTTAGATTCTGTATTGATTAAGATCGTTTATAGAAAAAATCGTTTATATTGATTTACAAACGTATTTTCAAGCACACATATTTTCACCTAACAAGTTTCACAATAATTGACCATTCTATTACAAAATTTGATTTCTTTAGTCAACTTAAGAAAAATAATGTTTCGTTTGTCATTTATTATGAATATATTTTCAATTGTCACCTCAGCGACTTGCTCAATCATAATATTTTGTTTATTAAGTATATCTTCAAAATTATTGAAATTTGTTTCAGTTTCTGTATCATTGAAAATGTGTTTAGGTCTATATCTTGCAAAGGAGTACATTTTATTACTGTATGTTTCACAATGATTCACCATTATTCTCTTTTCAGTTGTCACCTCAACGACTTAGAGAACATCGTGCCATTCCTGTTCTTGGGATTCCTATACGCGTTGAGCGAGCCAAGTGTATTTGCAGCATCAATGCATTACCGAATCTTCTTTGCGTCACGTGTCCTCCATAGCATTGCGTACTTGGCTCCCCTCCCTCAGCCTTCCAGAGCATTCTGCTTCACAGTCGGATGGATCGTCAACGCGTCGATGGCCTGGAACGTTATCAAGCTTGGCATGTTTTAGATGTCTAACATAACTATTTTCATTACTCGGTATTAATTTGCAAAGAAGATTAATTAACTCAATTAAAAATAATATAAATCTTAACCAATTCTAATGCAGAAACAAAAATTCCAAAAAATGTAAGGGTTATGTATATAAGTACCGTATTTGTAGATAATCCCAAAGAATTTTAATTAAACTTTTAATTAAAATGTTGTCTATTTATATATTGTCTAGCCTATCTGTACAAAGGCTTTTAATTAATTGTCCTTGGCTACACAGTGTTGTTTGGAAATAGTTATTTCCATTTCATTGCACTTTGCAAACTTTTCCAGTTGCAAATGAAATAATATTTATTGTATTGTAAAACAACTCTGTTATGAACATTACTCATTTTACTCAGTATTTTGCAATAACAATAATGGTAATGGTAATGGTAATTATAATAATTAATATTATAAATTAAATAATATAAATTATAATAAATAATAAATAAATCCTTGGCTACACAGGGTTGTTGGGAAAAAGTTATTTCCATTTCATTGCACTTTGCAAACTTTTCAAGTTGCAAATGAAATAATATATATTGTATTGTAAAACAACTCTGTTACGAACATTACTCATTTTACTCAGTATTTTGCAATAACAATAATGGTAATGGTAATGGTAATGGTAATTATAATAATAATGGTACTGAATAGTAATTATAATAATAAATATTATGATGATGAATAAGATAATAATTTTAATAAAAATAATAATAGGCCTAATATAATCCCAATTAATTTAGTAGAGGGATGGATAGTTGGTGGGAGCAGTACCAAAGCTACAGTACTACTTATTCATTATCCCGCATACGCCTAAAGCAATGGCACTTAATATATTAGAAAGGGGATAAACTCCAAAAGGGGATAAACTCTCTTTATACCCTGCTCTTTACCGTTTCTGATAGGCTTATCAGCGTAACCTTCATTTCCCAGAACCCAAGATCAGTAAAAGTTCCAATATTCGCTCATTTGCAGCCTGCTTCAGGATTGGAATTCGAGAAGATTGAATCTTAAGTTTTTAAACAAAAGCAATGGTATTGATAGCAGCGCGGCCGGGTGTGCATGGGTGGTGCGTAATCATCGGGATCCGCCGTCGGGGAACAATTATTACTGGGGTTTTCGCTGGAGTACGATTGCTGGAATACGATTCTTGATTCGTGTAAAAAGCATAGATGACCTACGTTGCGACAGATATGCTACTGTAGGGGATGGGTTAACTAAACATTATTTGATGACGAAGCTGTATTGGCTATCGTTTTCGCAAGCTTGTGAAACCTCCCTATTTCCTCGGGGAACACATTTCTGGACATCAGGAGGTAGGCCTACCGGTACCGGTTTGCTCACCTAAGCCCCAACCAAGGTGAGCTGAAGTGGGAGAATTAGTGGTGCTACTACTGAACAAATCGTAGAAAGTCTGTGAACCGCGGTGATCAGATTTTTCCACCGCCATGCCTAAAATGGAATGTTGCAACTCATAGAATTTTCCATTTTCATGGAATTTTGAGTTGCATATGAATTTATGCTGGATTTTCATAAATTGTTATTTTTTTCAAACCTGCATAAATTTAGTGATTTTAAAGATAGGCCGTTTTATTTTGTACATTTCAGGCTCGACTGCGATATGAATATTGAATAAATAAAGAAATTAAAATCACCATATATTTTAATGTATTCTTTATTTGAAATAAACATGTTTAGTTGTGTGCCAACACCATCATGTGATGCCTTCATTATATTCGAATGTTTTGTTTTAAGTGTTTTAGAATCTATTACTGTATGCTTTTACTGATTCTTAATAAACCAGAACACATTAAGTCCTGTGCGTTTTACTCAAATATCCATTACAAAAACACACACATTAAACGCCCTTAGTCATCGGTATTCAATATGGAACACCATACAGAAAACATCGGCTTTTGAGGTATGTTATTTTTTGTGTGTAGAAAACTGCACTAAAATCACTATATTTACTGTTTGACATTTACTTTTAGCAGGTCTATCTTCCATCTTGCAAACAAAATACGAGTCTGCGGTTTCAAACCCACTTTAAACTGAGAAATATAAATATTCTACTTTTTAATCATCGAAAACAATCATATATTACTATGAATGATTAAACACAGTGAATGTAAATACATTTTAAATTATTATGAATACATGGATTACGAAAAATAGAACAGTATCTGAGTCTTGGGTAAACGCAATACAGTATAGGCCTGGATGTGCAAATCCACTTTTTGACTGTTGAATATTCGAATCCTCTACAAAATCTGGATCCGCGCCCCTATGGAATGTTATTGTGTTTGCTTTGGTTTGAGCTTTGAGCTTATATATACACACATGCCAATAGTTATGTGATCACTTGTTACGGTACTGTTTAATGCATTACTTCTTCCCTGTTAGGCTACTGAATAACAAATTTAGCTTAAAGTCAACATTCGGAAATGTCTAGTGTAAACGGTAACGATGTATTCAGACTCTTCTGCACTTACGCAGGAATGACGACAATGAAGATGATGTTATTGTCGTACTACACGGCAAGGTTTCGATTCAAAAATAGTGTAAGTTTGTACTTGTAAGTTTGTAAGGCAAATTTTTAGCAGGTCGAGAGTCACACTCTACTTTATCACTTTCTCCCCGCGTTAACCCTCATCACCAATGACCACAGAATGGTAAGCCAAACTTGCTGATCTTATAATATTTGTCTTTAAAAAACTTTTCATCATTAGTCATTATATATATATATATAATATATATATATAT
>NW_022734345.1:242368-244346 GCF_011630105.1 Anneissia japonica | reverse complement strand
GGGGGGGGGGGGCTTGAATCCACCTCTGCTCAAAACATTCTTTATCCAGAATAGTCATAATCACGAAAAATGGACATGAAAAGCCAGATCACATTATAAAAACAAACAGCAATCACTAATACATACATCAGGAGCCGACTCGATGGAATTTAATGTCATACCCAGGGAAAGGCACAGATCTGTTTTGAAAGGTGGAGGGGAGGGCATTTTGTGATTTCACAACCACCTCAGCCCCATCATGGCTGGGGCTGAGGTGAGAAAATTTGAGGAAATAGTACCTCTCGAGATGTCCGGAAGTGACACTTTTATATAGTAAAATCCATCATCATCACATCACCATTATAGTCAAAATGAAACGCCAACAAATGTCTCATGATCTTTTATCAGGGAATTACATACTATCCAGGACAACTTAGGCCTAACTATAGTTTACTAAGCTTTTTATACTATATTATGATCAACGAACTTTTTTTCGCATTTAGCACAATTTTTTTCACTTTTTATTGCTATTAATATTACTATCAATAATTACTATCGTCATCATCATCATCATTGCTATTATTATTATTACTAGGCCTATTAGTAAAAGTATTATTAAACAAAAATTTAAAGAAACTTTGGAAAAGGATAAAAACGAAATTAAACCACAGTATCGCATTTCTATCTTAAAAGACCTGGCCTGAGAATTATGGATTTAAGATGTTTTTAAATCACGCTAGGCCTATGTGTTCTATTAGGCCTATGTATAACGTGTACTGATGCATATTTACATGATTTAAAAGTATTCATTTTGAGTGATCCTAGGAAAGAATTGTATTGGCTCAAGAATAAGCTTTAACATTTTAAATCTGTGTACAAAGGGGGAGAGCCGCGGCTCCCACGGCTCCCCCCCCCCACCCCTTGGATACGTCCCTGACTTCATAATTTGTTGCTGTTGCAATCCCATTTACGAATTGATGAGCTCGATAAAACCGCCTTGCATGCGCCGGTAGTGTGTACAACTAATCTTAGTCAGTGCACCGTTCTTATCGCTCAAGCAAAAAATCAAATATGGTTGAATGATGTTTGTATTTCAAAATACCGTACACTGAAATATTTGTGTTGGTCTTTAAATAAAGTTTGGCAAATTCTACAGCGTTCTGTCACTTGTTCACATCCTCCGTTCCGTATCTGTCTACACTTGAGGGAACTTCAGCACTAGTGCCTGCTAAATAGTGGGGCCATATAAAATCAAAACTGGACAAAAGTACTAGCAACCAATGTTAGAATTAACTAGGTCAGACCAAAGCGAAGGAAATTTAAAAAAAAATACACTTGAAACGCTGCTTAAGGTACCGTATTCAATTCTCAACCAACAGAGATCCACTAACGCGTTGGAGAAAAAAAAACACGGTCTACAAATACAAGGAAACAAATTAAAATAGCTTCTGTTGTTACGAGACACTACCTTCAGTACATTGATATAATGGCCGTATACCGGTATTTGTATCTTGGACGACATTTCTATGGTAACCTGGGGTCGTGGGAATGTATGGGAAAAAACGGTCTGAAGGAGTAAAAGGTTGCCGACCGTAGGTTCAGGTCTTCATTAAAACATGAATAAAAATGAAAATAAAAATAGTGGCTAAATGACATACCAAATAAATAGGAATTAATAATAATATTTTAGTTTGAATTTCCTCTTGTCTATTTTTATTCAGCGGTGGCGCCAGCGGGGGCTTAAGTCCCCTCTGTCGGAGGGGTCAAGTCCCCTCCCCCCAACCGGCCAGAGCTCGTCGGGCAGTCGAACCAAAAAGACAAGGAAAAGGGCTACGCCAAGCCAACGGATGGAACTCTCACACTCTGAGAGTGCCTTTTCCAGACATCCAGAGGTCCCTAGTATTTTAAAAATATATCATTTTGGATGGGGACACCCCTCCCAAACCCTCCCCCAGCTCGTGCAATTTATTATCTCATGACTCAGAACCAGTCTGATAGC
>NW_022734345.1:224225-241901 GCF_011630105.1 Anneissia japonica | reverse complement strand
CATGCCAATTGTTGCCTCTCCATTTCTCTCGAAGTGTCTTAGCTTCATTTATCCTGTTGAATGTTTTTTCGTTCAAAGGCACAATTGTAATACTTAGCATCTGAAGGGTAGTGGACGACACACTGTAATCTTTGAATAGTGGTTTCCATTTTATGAAACTGTGCCATATACCTGTGTGACAATTTAAAAAAAATAACACTGTCATACTACATACTTGTATGTATGCTCCATCATAACGCAAGCTTAGTTTGTAAACTGTTAAAAGGAAATACAGTGTACACCTTTATCCAAATGAGTAGTATTTATGGCTTTATCAACTTTGTCCAAAAAAGTAATATTTGATAGGTGAAACTATGGCAATGATCACAGACCACATGCAAAGTATGGGTCTGAGCTACATCCAAGACCACATGCACAGCATGGGTCTGTGCAAGGCAAAGGGGAAAGCTCACACATGCATAGGCCTAGCCTAGACCTATATATATAGGCAATCAGGCCTACAATGAGCAACTACATCCTGGCAATAACATACTGTTTTATATTAGTTTTATTTGTAAATGTTTCCTAAGGTTACATTTATCATAAATAAAACAAAATAAACATTTAACTCACCATAAGATGCATTGTTGTTGAGAAAAACAGTTTCTAAACTTCCACCCAATCACATATGCTCAAAATGCTGCCCTCTATGTCAACATTATGGAGAACCAAAGGGGTCATTCTAATTGATTTACAATATTTGAAGCACAAAAAGTATGTGAATTTTACATTTTAACTATCTGTTAAAACCTTACTTTGCATTTAATTGATGGCAAGATACATAATGTGTTATATATAAGGCTAATTATAAACTTTTGCTATAAAGGAATAAGACAACTTATCTGGTAATTTCAGAAAGTGCCCTCACTTCTGACCTTCTCAAAGCTTTCTCAACTAAATTTAGATGTGTTTCTTTTACAAAATCAAAACAAATCCATAATCTGGTCAAATTTATACATTAAAATGTATATTTCACCAACATATATACGGTTTTTTCAATTTTGGCGGCCATTTTGAAAAGCGCCCTCACGTGTTACCTCCTTTTATATGTTCGTTGAGAACTTTAGCTAGTCATAATTTACTCTCATCATTACATATACAAAATGTGCTCAAACATACCTCTTAAATGCTTATTTTACCCATGTATATGTATTATATTGGATTTTGGCGGCCATTTTAAAAAACGCGCTCTCGCGCAAAAGTTCTCAGGTTACAGGCCTTTTACCTCACATATTCTGATTCCCCATAAAAAACTGGTCTAGAAAAACCATATGAGAATTTCTACCTCTCCAAGTGGCACCTATCTCAATTATAGCCTGGTCTATTGTGTTTCAGCTAGAGGGCTGTATTACAAGTTACAATAGCGCACCGTCTTTAAATTGAGACGTTTAAGCCGTTGGTCCCGTGTGCATTTATGGCTCATGTGCACGTTAAAAAACGCAGTACACTCTTCGGAAAAGAGTAGGGATTGTCTCCCGGTATACTGTCCAATCACCACCAGAAGGACACCACTGGAAATAAGTCTTCTTCTAGACTTTCGTGGGCTATCCTTGGTGTTTACACCGAATAAATCCAATCCAATCCAAAGTCAACTTTATTGTCAAAAAATTAATTCTGAAATATTTTTTGTACTTAACATAACATAGAATCGTTTATAAATAATAAATAATATAATAATAATAAATATCAATTAAAAATTCTCTAGTGAATAAAAATAATGAAATTGCTTTCATTGTCCGTTATCAAACATCTGATAATATTGTAATACACAATCACAGACCCTATATGGCACAATTATAGGTCTGTAGAAATGTTAAACATTTCGGCGATATTTCACTCAAAATTGTACTTCTTATACAACATATATTTTAATTCCTTTTATATATGCATTTCTTTCTATTACATTTTATTACATTGATTTTTGTAAGTAAAGATATGCATTACGGTCTGAATTGATTCGTTATTTCAGGTAGTTGCAAATCCGGAAGACAGAACCTCAAAATCGTCAAAAGTTGGAACCAATATTGATGAAGATGTAGAAAGAGTACGACGGTTAGTTGCACGTTCGTGTTCCGATTACGTTTAAATTAAGAAAAAACAATCCAAATTTCATCTGGTCTTCTTGCTACTATTTTGGTCTATTTTAAAGAAATGTGCATTTCTTTTCACTTTATACTATCTGCCTTTCTCTCCCTCACTCACTCACCACTGAAGAAGGACTAGTTTTGTCCGGAAGCTCTGGTTATATTTCTGGCTTTTTTCTTACGTGTTTACTTTTGACAGTTGCTATATTATGCTTTTAATATATAACTTAATGTATAGACGATTGTGTGCTTTGAAGTAACAAAAGCATAATATTTACACTATTTTAGTTTAACTTTCAGTATTTTCTAACAATTAACTAAGTGACGCATTAAGTTTTTACATTGCCCTTTAAAGGTGCTGGTAAACAATATTAATATTTTGTTTATTAAATATTTCTTTATGATTGAAATTTGTTTTAGTTTGTGTATCATTGAAAATATGTTTAAGTCAAAGGAGTACATTAATGATTTCTGTAGTTTCACAATGATTCACCATTATGTTCTCTTTTCAGTTGTCACCTCAACGACCTAGAGAACATCGTGCCATTCCTGTTCTTGGGATTCCTATACGCGTTGAGCGAGCCAAGTGTATTTGCAGCATCAATGCATTACCGAATCTTCTTTGCGTCACGTGTCCTCCATAGCATTGCATACTTGGCTCCCCTCCCTCAGCCTTCCAGAGCATTCTGCTTCACAGTCGGATGGATCGTCAACGCGTCGATGGCCTGGAACGTTATCAAGCTTGGCATGTTTTAGATGTCTAACAAACCATTTCATTACTTGGTTTTAATTCGCGAAGAAAACGAAATCAATTAAAGTTACAGAATATAATTTTATCCAAGTACAGTAGGCCTAGTATTATCATTAGTAGCCTATAATAATTATAAAAGTAGGCCTATTGATAATAAAAATAATAATAAGCCTGGCCCTAATTTTATTTATTTATTTTTGTCTTTTGTGTGATTACACATTCAGTGTTGTAGCACTGTTATCACAAGTGGATCACAAGTAAAAAGAATAAAAGAGAAGCAAAATAAAAAAAAAAAAAAAAAAAAAAAAAAAAAAAAAAAAAAAAAAAAAAAAAAAAAAAAAAAAAATTGAACTTAAAACAAAACTAATGAGTTGAAGAAAATAAATATGTACATAAATATAAATACTGCATCGAAAACAAAATTGCTTAAAACTACAAAATTGAAAAGAAAAAGGCAAAAAGAAAATCTATAAAATTTTGATTCCAATATGTTGTCTATAACAGGGTAATCAAATTATATATCATTTAAGTGATTTTTAAAAGACTGTATGGAAAGTTCATTAAATATTGTTTTAATTTCATTTGGAAGGCTGTTCCATGCTTCAGTTGCACGACATAAAAACGTCCTTTTGCCTTGTACTCGATTTCAGTTTTGTTCAAGCGAGTTGTTATTAGACTTGTTTCTAGTACATTGGGGGTGATTATTGTTATTAAAGAAATAAATAAGACGCGGCCTTTTCTTTTAGACATTAGAAAGTCAATATTAGATGTTCATTCCATCCGTCGACCAATCTTTTCCATCCCAACTCATTCATGATTGTAAAAATTGGTGTATAAATGTCAACAGATAAAAAATTCTTCCTAGCGTATTTTGAAGAATTTGAAGTTCATTTAAGTGGTTACTGGTTGTGTTGGACCAAATGCAATTACAATAATCAAATAAAGGCATTACAGTTGCATTTAACAACATACTGTAGTTTTAAAAGAAAGGTATTGCGGTATAAGGGTGAACAATTTGAGGGTGGGGCAGTACCAAATCTACCTACCTATTTCTAAACGCCATTATATAGTGTAGTTTTATATAGCGCACATATCCATCTAATGTAAGATACTCAGGGCGCTTGATATGTGGACTAGGAACTCGATCAATGACTTTCTTCGCCCCTAAGGGTCCCTTCGTGTCTGTGCTACCCGGTAACCCGGTACAGCAACTCTCGTTGTCCACCACAGGGGTTGTCTGTTCCAGTACACCGGGGTATCCCCTTACTCGTCTCGAAGGATGTACTGGGTTCCTTATAGTGCACACGAGCCATTGTTTAAGCTGCTTTTGTCTCAATCACGGACGTTTTCTTGATCCATTTTCATTTCACAACAGGGCCGTCGGAACCGCACCGGCTTCGGCCGGACCACTTTTCCCAATCCTACAGGTCTCCATCCATATCACCAATTAAAAATCCCTTATGAGACCAGGGTTTTAGTGGTCTTTAGCAGGTTTAAGTCTCTAATTTGAATCCCTATAATTGAAGAACGGCTTTAAAAGTATTCTTTAAATATTTATTTATTTGTGTATTTATTACGGTATAAAATTGCACAACAAGCAGCCATAATAATAATAATAACATTAACAATAATAATAATAATAATAAAAACAATAATAATAACAACAACGATAATAATAACAACAATAATTACCATCATTATCACTCTTACCATCATCCCCACCACCATTACTACTACAATATTATAGAAATAAAGGAATAAAGCATCTCAACGGATAAAGGAAAAGGAAATCACAATTCAACAGTCGAAGGATTGCAGCCTACGCATCTAATTCATTGTTAATTAATTGCACTGATGTAGGGATGGGTGATTTTCGGAAACGTTCTGTTTTGGGCAAAGGTCTACTAAATTCAAGTTTATTTGTAGAACTGTTTCTGAGAACTCTAGATGTATTACGAATAGGAGGGAGCATTTTTCGATATTTGACTGATGTTAATAACTTCAGGGACGTATCCGGGGGGGGGGGAGCCGTGGGAGCCGCGGCTTCCCCCCCTTTGTACACAGTGTTAAAATTTTAAAGCTTATTCTTGAGCCAATACAAATTCTTTCCTGGGATCACTCAAAATGAATACTTCTAAACATGTAAATATCCATCAGTACACGTTATACATAGGCATAATAGAACATATAGCCCTAAGCGTGATTAAAAAAATCTTAAATCCATAAATCTCAGGTCAGGTCTTTTAAGATAGAAATGCGATACTGTGGTTCAATTTCGTTTTTATCCTTTTGCAAGTTTCTTTAAATGTTTGTTTAATAATACTACTACTAATAGTAATAATAATAATTACAATGATGATGATGACAATAGGAATAATTGATAATAATATTAATAACAATAAAAAGTTAAGAAAATTGTGCTAAATGCGAAAGACGTTGTGATTTGTTGATCATAATATAGTATATATAGTTAAAGCTTAGTAAGCTATAATTAGGCCTAAGTTGTCCTGGATATTAAGTAGATCCCTGATTAAAGATCATGAGAAATTTGTTGGCGTTTCATTTTGACTATAATGGTAATGTATTGATGATGAATTTTACTATATAAAAGTGTCATTTCCGGCCATCTCGAGAGGTACTATTTCCTCAAATTTTCTCACCTCAGCCCCAGCCATGGTGGGGCTGAGGACGTTGTGAAATCACGTTTTTGAAGTAGCCCTATGTTTAGTACATACTCAAAGACAATGTTTTTAAGCTTTTTTTTCTATGTTTTTTTCTATGGTATATCACACACACATTAATAAGATCTCTATGGTTGTCAAAAATCCCTGATAAAAGATCATGTTTGTTTAATAATACTACTACTAATAGTAATAATAATAATAACAGTGATGATGATGACGATAGTAATAAATGATAATAATATTAATAGCAATAAAAAGAGAAGAAAATCATGTTAAATGCGAAAAAAAAGTTATGATTTGTTGATCATACTATAGTATATATAGTTAAAGCTTAGTAAGCTATAATTAGGCCTAAGTTGTCCTGGATATTAAGTAGATCCCTGATTAAAGATCATGAGAAATTTGTTGGCGTTTCATTTTGTTTTTTTGGTTCTTCATTTTGACTAATGGTGATTTTACTAAAAGTGTCATTTCTGGCCATCTAGAGGTACTATTTCCTCAAATTTTCTCACCTCAGCCCCAGCCATGGTGGGGCTGAGGACGTTGTGAAATCACGTTTTTGAAGTAGGCCTATGTAAAGTACATACTCAAAGACAATGTTTTTAAGCTTTGTTTTCTATGGTGTACACACACACATTAATAAGATCTCTATGTTTGTCAAAAATCCCTGATGAAAGATCATGAGAATTTTTTTTGGCGCTTCATTTCGACTAATGGTGATGTGATGATGATGAATTTTATTAAAAGTGTCATCTCTAGCCATCTAGAGGTACTATTTCCTCAAATTTTCCCAGCCATGGTGGGGCTGAGTGCGGGTGTCGACTCACAAATTGCCCTCCCCTGCACCTTTCAAAACAGACCTGTGCCCTTCCCTGGGTATGATATTAAACTCCATCGAGTCGGCTCCTGATGTATGTCTTAGTGATTGCTGTTTGTTTTTAGAATGTGATCTGGTTTTTCATGTCCATTTTTCGTGATTATGATTATTCTGGATAAAGAATGTTTTGAGCAGATGTGGATTCAAGCCCCCCCCCCCTTCATTTTTTAAGAAAACTAAAGAAAGAAAAATATATTCAAATTGAAGTGCGAGAGTGTAATTTCCGGCCATCTAGAGATGCCTTAATCATAAATTTTCTTACCTCAGCCCCAACCATGGTGGGCCTGAGGTGGGTGATTCGTCGGTCTGTGAAAGTCCCTCCCTGGTTCACCTCTCTTTCGAATTCCTGGATCTGCCACTGTTGATTTATTATATAATTATTTTTGCGCTTATTTATAATGCGTCTATTGCGTCTATTTTCACTTTATCCTCTCAAACAGTCTTAAGAACGTTCAGATTGCGCTACTTCACAGGGGGATTCGCAAGGGTCATACGTAATTCGCATAACGGCTCCCCCCCCCCTTTCAAAATCCTGGCTACGTCCCTGAATAACTTTTTACCGAAAGTAAGTAGAATACTATCACGTCTAGCCTTAAGGGACTGGAGATTAAGGTAGCATAGAGCAAGATCATAAGTGATGTAATTTGGACCAGGATGATTCTAAAGGCCCTCTTTTGTACTCGTTCAATTTGATGACTTAGACGTTGAGTGATGGCTCCATGCCAAACCGGGCATGCATACTCTAGTAAGGGGCGTACATAGCTTAGATAAACACATGTTATATCATTTACGGGGGCTTTGGCTCTGCGCAATATACATAGCGTATATAGTCGTCGAGATGCCTTGCTAATAATGTCGCCGACATGCATATCCCATTTTAAGTTGTCTTGGATTGTAACACCTAATAATCTTATATGAGACACAACTTTGAGTACGGTAACATTAAGGGAAAATATAGGGGGATGAATTTATCTTAGCAGGAAATTAATTCTCATTATATTACACTTAGTTGGATTCGGAATCATATTGTTCAAATGACACCAGTCCGTTATATTATCGAGACTGGTTTGTAGAAATTCAGGACCTCCATATTTAACGATCTCACCAATTGTGAGGTCATCTACATATTTCCATCCCCTGCAGCTTCCTATAGATATATCATTGACAAGAATGAGGAATAATATGGGACCAAGTTTAGTACCCTGTGGGACGCCACATGTAATTTCTTTATAAGGGGATGTACATTGTTTAAACTTAGTGTTCATTTTGCGATTAGTAAGAAAGCTGCAGATGACGGGAATAAGAGATGACCTCACTCCTATACTAAGTAACTTCTCGACGACCACACTATGATCAACTCGATCAAAAGCTTTTGAGAAATCGATGGCACAAAGATTTACAAAAGTACCAGAAGATTCAAGCCCACTAACAACTGTGTTGATTAAATCAATAAGATACAGTAGTGTGATGTCGAGGAGCCTTTTTGGCAACCATATTGCTTCACATCTAAAAGACAATTAATGTCCTCTGTGACCCAAGAGACAATAAAGGATTCAAAAATTCTTGCAAATTGGTGTTAAGGATATGGGTCGCAAGTCTTGCAACGATGATATATTGTTAACTTTAGGGATTGGTATGGCTGTAGCCAATTTCCAAGCATCAGGGAAAACACCTTCCTTCAGGCAGGTATTAAACACAACCGCAAAGACAGGGGAGAGTTCATCTTTAAATTCCTTAATTAATTTAATCGGGGGGTCATCAGGATGTCCAGATTTACGGATATTATTATATCTCTATTATGAAAAGAGTAAATATGTAAGATTGTTAGAATGGATGTAAGGCCTACAGTTGTGTATGCTGTTATTATTATTAATGCCATAAACTATTTCCCGGTAGTCAAGTCACACATCAAGTCCTGTGCCCGTTCTCCTAACCATTACAATATTACTAACAGCACAGTCCATTCAATATAGAGTACTGATACACAAAACATCATCTTAAGTATATCTATCATCATCATCATCATCATCATCATCATCACATCATCATTATCATCATATATATTTTTTAAATGCATTAAAACCGCTATAGGCTTATATCAGCCTATCAGAAATAACGTATTTATTGAATGAAGGAAACATTTTTAGTTGGGTCTGCCAAAACCATGATATTATACATTACAGTTGAATTTTTTTTCCAAGTATTTTAGAATGAATTACTGCATGCCACACACGAAACATGCGATCCATTTAATTAGAAAAATACAATTTCAATGTTCTACTAAAACTATTGGCATTCAATACGGAGCACTGTGCACAGAAGAACGTAGGCTATTGATGTATGTTGATGTATGTTGATGTCTGTAGTGTAGTGTGTAAAAAGACTAAAACCCTTATACATTTTAAAGTTGTAGAAATTTTTAGTTTGGTCTGCCAAAACAATGGTCTTTTGGTGTCTAATAGAATCCCTATAATTAAGACTGGCACTCAACAGGGGTCCCAATTTCGAAGAATCCACATCCGGGAGATCTGTTTAAATGAGTTTACTTATGACATTTTTGCTGTGCATGTTGACAACCAATAATGATTTGCATTAACTGCTACGCAGAAAATTGATATTCCAGTATAAAAACTTGATATAGCATGCAAATATCATCATAAATTTGCGTAGATGGTTTATTTCGGGAGATTAGTGCTTGCTCGCGGGCCATAATGTGGGAGTCCTTCCTGCCAGTTTCCAGGAGACTCCATTCCGGGGCTCTACGGGAGACATGGAACTCAATGGTACTAAATGTGGTCTTTAGATTTCTCTATTTAGATAGAAATTAAAAAATAATACAATAAATGTTTTAAAGTGGTTGCGCAGTAACTGCACGCTCTTATTCTTAATTAAACATTTCTTGGTAACCAGACATCAACTTGTTTTCCCATTGAAACATTACTAACATTGTCTCTAACATTATCGTCATTCAATATACAAAACGATGTACACAAAACAGTGCATTGGCAAATATTCCTACGTCAAGTTATATATAACACAATTTATTGTAGAAAAAATATATTAAAATCACTGTTTATTTTATATTGGTCTTTATTTGGACGGGAAATTTTCATTTGGATCTATCAAAACTATGTTCTCTAAGTAGAGGAGAACTGTACTTAGTTTAATGAATATACATTACTATATTATGTGGATTTATTATTAATGTTCGTATCTTTTTAATGTTGTATAGACCTATACATTTTTTAATCCACCCATGAGATTGTTTTGTATTGTACAATTCAACTTTATTGACAATCCTTAATTTTAATATTTAAGATTGATTTTGAAAATGTTTAGAGGTATAATATAAAATAACAATAACTATTGTAGCATTTTAGCAAAGGTATAATGTCCAAGCCGGCCCTGATTAGGCCTACTTCCGATTAAAATTTAAACCCTTAAATTAAAAGTGAAGACATTAATTTTTTTTAAATTAAATTTTGCATGTGCTATTTTCCGGTTGAGGAGCCATTTTTTCAACAATGGTGAAAATAAAATGTGTTACACCACACCACCCACCCACACCCACTTTAAAATGGCCGGACCACTTGCAAAATGCTTCTGACTGCTATGAAAAAAGTTTTGTTTTATGGATTTCTAGATAAAAAATGCTTTAATAACAAAATAATGTCTATTGAGCGAAAGGGATTAATTTAATCTTTACTCGTCATGATTATAAACAATGAATACAACATTGTAACTTTACGCGTTCATCCGTTCACTTTTATAATTTGTTTTAATTGTACAGTAATTGTATTTTGTACGGTATTGTTGAGCGAATAAATTTAATCAAATAAAAGCATTCAGTGGTATTGAAATTCAATAGCATACTTGATACATAAATGTCTTTAATATCGTATATGGATATATGTCTATCATTTTGTTTACAATAGGATCAATCTTTTAGTGACCATGTTTGTCTGCATCACTAATATTGATTATAAATGGGACCAAAAACTTTTGACGATAAACGCTAGAATTAGGCTAGAAAATATAATTACTGACCGACCGACAGGCCGACCGACCAACCAACCATGATTTTTAAATTTACTACGCTTGTTAGGCAACACAGCATTGTTGTCCAGTCCAAGATGGTTGATTTAAAATATTGAATTTTATAGTTCATGATTTCAGCTAAATATTATAGACAATATAATAACTGTTGGCGACCCATAGACGTTTGTATGTGCTTCTTTAACAATGCATAAATGAAAGAAAACATTGGAACATAACTCAAGTTATTGGTATGTTATTGCATCTGAAAATATCAATAACTTGAGTTATAAATTACTGGTTGAGTCGATAATATATTTCAGAAATGTAACATTGAGAGTATTTTCTATTATATTGAAAATAATCGAGATATACCCAATCCTATATGGGCAGCTGAAATAAAACATGCTCTAAAACAAAATTCGTTAAATTGCTGGAAGGATGATATTAAAAGCAAACCTTCTATTGTAAAATACTCATTAATTAAAACGTCACGAAGTATGGAGGAGTACCTTCTTGACGGTACTGATTTTGAAGGAGCATAAAAAAAAATTGTCTAACGATAAGAGTGACACTGGAATTTGTGAGGTGTTCAATGATAATTCCATTGAAGACATTGATCATTTTCTGCTTGTATGCCCAGTTCTTGAAAACATTAGAAGAATGGAAATATTACACTTTAAAAATAATCTCCAATCACTAAACTTTCACCACGTTTGGGATAAAATGATTAATAATAATTAATAAAAATTTAAATATTACAGGAAAGGTATGTTTTATTCTTGCAATGAAAATGAATTATATAAAAAGGAAATTATTGTGGAAATTGATAAATTTAGCAAATCGTTGTCTAAAAACCTGTGGAAAGAAAGGTCATTATTATTGCATGCCTCTACCTCATAAGTAATCTTTTGTGTTGTTGTGTTTTGATTTGAAATGATTTTTTTATGTGCTTATCTGTATCTTAATATCGTAATAATTTAACTTTAAAAAAATAGTATTACTACAGTAATTTTGTATTTATTGGATTTTGCTTTAACACCAATACAGTACTGTACACTGTTACTGTATAATAGTTTTGTATAACTTTTAGTTTCTTTTAGTTTAGAACGCACTAAATCATTGTGTGCCACTGAAATAAAAGTGTATGTTCAGTTGTATAAATAAATAAAATAGAACACTGAATGTTGTATCTGATATTCCTAATATTTATTTTCAAATTTGTTCAATTTTGAAATTATTTAAGAGATTACCCTGCATGAAAAATTGAACTGCCATTGAAGGGACAGTAAGCCATTCTGTAGCAAAGGCAAGGAGTCTATTTGGTGGAGGTATTAGAATGAGGTAGGTTAGCCTGTGGGCTATCCTAGACGCGAAAACGACCAGAAGTGCATCGCTGCAACAACAAAAAACTCGGATTTGTGAGTGTGTAAACGAACCCGATCTTCGTTTAGATGACATCTAAAAAAAGAATGATATAATACCTTAAAATAAAATATTAAAAGATCATTGGTATAAAGTTAAAGTAAATTATTGATAGTCCATCGCCACACCCAGCAATTCTGGTTGAAATGGAATGACCCCAAAATGGCCGCAGGATGAAAACGTCAGGTAGAGCAAAAATATCACTCCTATAGTATTGTTACTGTTATTGAAGGATAAAGTTTACACATTTAAATGGTACGGTATATGATAATCAAACTCGGTAGAGATCTGTGGTTGTGTCTACTCATTTTAAATAGATAAACTTTATTAACCGAGGACTTTTAACTGTTACGAGGACTTTAAACTGTTACTATTAAAAGTCCTTGTTTAAAACGTCTTACCACCAAAGCCAAATGAGCCGTGCTGCGTAATTGCGTGTGTTAGTTGTAGCCTAGAATATAATTGTTTGATAGTTTATTATTCTTACTTATGATTTAACTACAATTAAGTTTTACTTTAACAAAAAAAAAACAAAAAAAAAAACACTTAGATTAAATACGGTAATTGACTGTTTTTATTTAGCTTTTTGCATGCCTGAGTGTTCTTCAATAACACGATACAATAAATAGTATAGGGCTACGCCACGACATCCAGATACAAACATGAAAATGCAAATAATCGCCTTATTCTACTGGTTGTTGTTTGTTAAACCACGCCCACCTGCGCAGTGGTAACATCTTACTTAACGAAGACGACCAGTCGAATAGAAATTTTGTAAATACTCGACAAAACAAAATGGCTGCATAGTTACCGCGATACAAGATTGCTTCTGCTTGTGGCAGCATGGATTTCTCGTAAAAGAAATGTTTTCATCCAGTTTTTGAATTTTGTTTTGCTACAGTTATTTTTGACTTCATGTGGGTAAATATTATAATTTTTATTTTCTGAAAGTTAATCTAAATTATAGGCTATTAACGCAAATGTTGTTTCTAAACTGACCAATCGGCCATGTTTGTTTTGGTCAAACGCAGGTTAACGCACCCTGGTTACGTTACTTGTCGTTGTCAACGAAGTCTATTTTACGAACCAGTCCAGTGAAAATAATACTCAACAAAAATTCGTAGTCGAGTATGCCCAATGCAAGTAATAAAGAGTTTCTCCCCAGTACGATCTATAAGGAATTTAAAAAAACTAAAATAAATGTAAGAATTTGACTTCCAGAATATTTTTTTCTACGAAAATGTTTTTTATGCTAAGATGCTTTAAAAAGTATTAATGTTTATATTTGAAATAAAGTTTTTGATTCAATCATAATCATAAATAATTGTAATAAGTGGAACATTGTATAAAATTGTTGAAAGAATTATTCACGAACAAATCTTTAGTCATATCTCATCGACTACAAATGACAAACAACGTGGGTTTTTTTCCTGGTAGGTCAAATGAGACCAATCTTTCAATGTTTTTATCTTCAAATGAGACCAATCTTTCAGTGTTTTTATCTTCATGCATACTCTGCAACCAATACCAAAAGTCAATATAAAGTCAAGTAATCTACACCGATATGACTAAAGCATTTGATCACGTTTCACATAATTTGTTACTTTATGAACATTTTTCTAGTGATATTAATTCTTTTATATCCAGTTATCTAAACGGTAGACACAAAAAAGTTATCATTGATAGTTGCTCATCTAAATGGCTTCCTGTTATGGCGGGGTTCCCTATGGGAGCATTTTAGGTCCCATTTTCTTTATATGTTTATTATTGATTTTTCATTTGATCCTTGTTTTTCTAATTGTTTATTATTTGTTGATGACATCGAACTTTTTAAGGCTATTGCTAATGTCCATAAATATGAATCTACTCCAGGCAGATTTGGATGATCGTTAAATGGTACGTTATAGCTGGGGTATGTCTCTAAATGTCTCCAAAATAATTTCTAATATCTCAGTATATCTGTTACTCTTAAGTAAAAACCTATTCACTTCGATTTCAAAATTAATAAGATTGTTCTTGAGAAAGTTTCAGTTCATAAGGATTTTGGTATTATTGTTGACGACTTCAATTTTTGTAAACATGTTGATTATGTGGTGTCTAAGAGTAACAGATTACTTCACTTCATTTCGAGACATTGCAGGCACATCAATGATAGTTAAAGCTTAGTTATATTATATAAATAGTTAGTTAGATCTAGCCTGGAATTTTATTCTGTTTCTTTTTAATTCAATTTCTTCTTCAGAATCCATTAGACTAGAACGTGTTGAAAATAATTTGTGTAAATTTTACTTCATACAAAATTTGATCATAATCCTAAATTACTATCTCTTAATGATAGATGAAATTTAGTTGATTTAATTTTCCTTTATATATGAATTCAATTTATGATGGACATTATATTTCGACTTTCTGTTCCAACGTATAGATTACGAAATCCATCGTTATTTGTTGTGCCACCTGAAAGTTATAAAAAAATGGATTTATTTATCGTTTTTCTAAGTTGTTATTGGCATTTCCAGTTCAAATCAATCTATTAATATTTTTGTGATAGTAGACCTATTTGTTGTTTCCATCATAAAATTATTGTTACATACATATTTAGTTTTTTGTTTTATTAATCATTTTTTTAAAAATTTATTATTATTTCTTTCGGGAGGGGGGTTAAATGTAAAGTGTTGTTTTTTGGAGTTATTGTTTTTTCTTATATATGAGATTTTGATATTACATATGTAAAATTTTAAGTCATATCTTGTTCTGGGCGACGTATATCGCCGTTGGATTTTGGTAAAATAAAATATAATTAAAAAAATTGTAGGCCTAACATTATTGCTTTGATTCTGCTCATTAAGTTTACTTGAATTCGTTATTGTATTTTGGAAATTGTTGAACAGCACATTTTAAATTGCACATGTACATTACTAAAATATTTTTTTAGTTCAAAAAAGGTGCTCCATGGAGATTAGACGTAAATTACTTTCTAGAAGACAGTTGCGTAATTTGAGTAAATCCATTTTATTTTCATTATTTTTTCCGCCGGGGTTTCAACAACCCTGGTATTCGCCTCAACACCACGCCGTATCTTCTGACGTGCCTTAAAAACATCAGAATAAATGCTGCCCTCTATTGTTGAATATATAACTTGCTATCTCAACAACAAAAGAAAAGAAGGAAACTTCTTTTTCGATCCATCCCCCAACTAAGATGTTTACCACCTGACAGTAGACCAGCATATATATGTGTATACCTATACGAGTGGGACATTGTAACGTGAATGCTTTGATTCCGTTCACAATTGTCCGATAAATTCTATCGTGAGCCTACTGTAATTTTTGGAACCAAATACATACAATAATAATAACAATGAAGTTAGTAACTAGTCGTGGTGACCAGATTCTGGTATTGTGGCTCAGGTAAGTCGATGATGTCCTAGCGATGATCAAGAAAGGTAAAATTTTTGAGGTGCTTGTTTAGCTTCAGACTTAATCATACACTGTAAAAAGGATTTAAACGCAAAGCTCCACGCACTGTTGTCTCGTCTTTGGAAACACATTTATATCAAATATCTAAGCACATCTAAATGTAAAACACTTCAAAATACTAAACACATTAGGCCGGTCCTAAACATGTTTGGCTTTTAAACGTGTCACGATAAGATGGGGACAACATCGTGTGAAGCTTTGCGTTTAAATCCTCCACGCTGTTTTTACAGTGTAGCAACACCTATACATGTTTCTCCTGACGCAAATCCAGTTATTGTCTATTCCATCACGACATTAACAATTACTAGCAACATAAGATTCACCTGAGAACACCTGAGAAATCATGAATGACAAGAAGATAGCCTTCCTGGATACCCTTATTGCACATGATGGAAACATCTCTACTGTACTTCTGTATATCGTTGATTGGGTTCCAGTCTCTAAATTTTGTCTTAATCAAATCTATTAATAATTTCATTAATTTTATTTTTAATCGCAAAAACCATCATCATAATAAACATTATTTCCAAAAGTAATAAAATACAAAGCAACAGAATCAATGTCCAATAAATTAAAAGAATGTAAAAATATTTTGTTTAAAAACTCTTTGAAAACAGAATTTGTTATATGACCAGTAATGGGAAATCAATAACATTCCTACTGAATTGAATATTCATGCATCTTGTTTTAGAAGGATTAATGGTCATGGTATTATCAACAGACATGGTTAATTCATTCTCAACACTTTAGAGTAAACCATTGCTTCCCTAAAACATTCAGCAATTTGAAGTCGTCAACAAATTTCTATCTACTGGGAAAATTAATAAGAGAATCATTAACGAGTGCTTTAAACACTTCTACAGCAATTAAGGTGCCCCAGGGAAAACGCAAGTAATATTTCCCGGTTTGAAACGTCCAAACAAATGATACACATTGTTTTCTGTGAGAGTTATAAGTTTGTTAAACAACATTTTATGGTCGATCGATAGCCTTATATTCAAATGAAACTACCCGTGCACAGCGACCTAGACTGGGTTTCAGTCCCTAAATTGTGTCTTGATCAGTCAAAACTATTAAAAATAACTCGATTTTGGCACCAATGGCGTTCCATATCACTTTGCATAAATGGCGTTCTATACTAAGCCAGAAAATTATAGTATGGAACGTCATTGTGCAAAGTAGCAATACGTCAACATTGGAGTGGAGCTGAAGCTCAGTGGCCGGCTCAGTGGGTAAGATGCTTGCCTTCTGATCCCAGGATGCTGGGTTCAATTCCTGTCACGCAGGTATTTTTCTCACGACTAAAACAACTCCAATATAAAGCATCATTCTCATCCTGTAGGCCTAAATGGCGAGTGTAGTTGATGTTGGATGTGAGGAAATAAAAAAAAACATTATAAAGTTGAAATTAAATATACTAGTCACCTACAAATTCCCCTGCATTAAAACTTGAACGGCCATTGACAGGACAGTAAACCAGCCAGTAGCAAAAGCCAGAAGTCTTGCTGGCTGAGGTATTGGAATTAGGTAGGCTAAGCTGTGGGCTATTCTAGACGCGAAAAAGACCCTGAAGTGCATCGCTGCAACAAAGTAACTCGGATTAGTGAGTGTGTAAACAGACCCGATGAAAAGAAATGGAACAATATTCTCCAGGTCGTTCAGATGGCATCTAAAAAAACAAAACAAAACAAAATACATGATAACAATAAGTCCTGAGTATACGTTATATGGTACAGCATGCAGTTAAACTACAACATAGACGTCTACCAACTCCATGTGCCTGCTAAATAGGCCTACTATACTTTTTAATAGACCGAATTAGCGATCAACGCTGTTCAGCTTTAGTGGGTATTCGAACCAAAACAAACGCACGAAGATAGGCGATTTACACAGTAATTTAAGAAAATGGCCTTTACTAAAACGTCTCATACACGCTTTGTGTGTAAAGTTGAGTGTGATTTAAATTAACAGAAACCATTGTTACATGTTTATGAATGTAACGTCATCTTTTCTCTACGATTGTGTATGCCAAATGTGAAATATAACGAGAATAAATCGTACTATTTTGGGAATAAAACGTACATTGGTCGCGTCTGCCTGTGTATGTACGGCAGCCGTGTATTCACTCACACAGTGAATCATGGCGCCGGTCGCGATTTTTTTTTCCGTACGAAACATTTGCATGAAACTTCCCTCGGGCCATCTCGGATTGACTCGAGTGAGAACGATACGAGGAACAAGAGCAGACACTTCGCAATGTCGTGACGCTCGAGTTTTACTATTATTGCTCTTTCTATGTTTA
>NW_022734345.1:218253-224163 GCF_011630105.1 Anneissia japonica | reverse complement strand
CTGTGTAACTAACTGTGACCTTCTTGGATGTTATTAAATGTTAGTATATTATCTACAACAACAACAGATAATAATAATTATAATAAATAATAATCATTTCAGCATATAATTACCTTGGCCTAAGGCTAGAAATGAAGGCCTATAAATAATAACTAGCCCAAGGGGAATATTTTTTGTTATTTCCCCTTTGTCTAAGTTCCCCTTAACGTACAGGTAATAATAATAATAATAATAATAATAATAATAATAATAATAATAATAATAATAATAATAATAATAATTATTATTATTATTATTATTAAATAAAATATTGCGCAGCGCTTATTATCTTAGCGGATGCGAAAAGGATGGGGAAATATGTGCTACTAAAAAAATTACTTGTGCTACCAAATTTTTTTTGTGGGGTGCCAGAAAATTTGGCAGTGCTACCAAAAAAAAAAAAGTTAATTTCAAGCCCTGTTTAGGATCTGTCTCTTATACACATTGTCATAGTATATGTAACTCAAGTTAAAATAACACTTTTCATTACTCGTGCAGCTTAATCAAATATTATATGTCATTTTAAACGACCCATTAGTATTAACACGGTAACATCAATGTATTTTTAAAAGTTAGACAGCGACGTTCCCTCAGAAGTTGTTCTGTAGACGTTTATCTGTTGATGACCTTTTGACCTCCTGAATTCTGCAATGAGATTTTCGGGTCGATTCAGCCGAGACGGCCCGAGTGGAGTTTCATGTAAATGTTTCGTACGGGAAAAAAAATCGCGCGCCGGTCGATGAATGTGCTTGTTGCAAAACTCATGAAATGTGTTGTACTTGCAGATTTCAAGGAGAGACTAAAGTTATTCACACCAATAACTTTGGCAGACTGGATGTCTAAACAAGTAAACGACTTGAAGACAGCACGGAGCTGAACGTTTACAGTCAGGCTTCACTCAATCATCACATCCAGCCATGTCGCGTTGTCGTGCAACAAGTGTCAGGGGCCGAGGCCTAGCCTGTAAAAACTCTACGTATATTTAACTTAATTGAACTTTAATGAAAATCAAATCAAACGTCTTCTGATAGTTCTAGGAACCTTCCTTAACCTACCAATGTTTTAAAAAGTATCTAAAGTACTTTGGTTTTTTTGCTTGTTTTCCTGGACCATATAAAAACTCGCAACGTTATAGAATAGGACTTTTAGGCTCTGTTTACAATTTTATACCCATTCGGCCAAATTGTGATGACGTCATCTTTCGTCGCTAATTCGGTCTATTGATAGGCCTAATTGTTATTGTTAATTTTCAATATCATCATCACCATCGTCTTTGTCATAATTATACCATTGTTATTATTATTATTATTATTATTATTATTATTATTGTTGTTGTTGCCGACGTACGGCTGTCATTGTCTTCGCCGCCATCATCGTCGTCGTCGCTGCCTCTTGTCGTGCCATCGTCGTCGTCTCAGCATTAGTGTACCGTTATTACTTTCATACTACCATTATTTTGGCTGAAACAGCGTACACATATACCAACTGACAACCAGTCAACAATGTATTATCATCATTATCATCAACAATATTTGTATTAATGTCATTATTTTTGATTAAATAATACCATTATTTATACAGTATTTATATTATTCTTCATATTCAACAATCTGAAAGCATAATTACGTCATCATAACTTTAGTCTTTTGGCGCAAATAGCCTACATGTATCATAAAATAAATAGATAAAGATAGATATAGGTGTGTGTTAATTAATTAGGGAACAGATCTATTGGTAATATAAGTTGACTAGTTTTAATTGAATTGATGAGGAAGTTTATGCCCGGCCACTAACATAAAATGCAAACAAAAATAAAGAAATGTCATAGAGTGGTTTCAAATATCTATAAAGGGAGATCTGTACCGCGTAAATGCTATTCGGTACGGAATTGGGTAATTAATGTAGGCCTAGTAAACAGTGGTGGCGCCAGGATTTCCCGAAGGGGGGGGGGCCGAGGTCCCCGACGGGGGGGGGGGCCTGCCCCGACGAGGGGTCAGATTTCCCCCGACGAAAGCAAAGTGGGCGTGGTCGAGCTTCGATTAAAAGGTCACGAAAGTGGTCCTGGGGGCGAAGCCCCCGAAAATTTTGACAATTTCGGGGTTTCAAAGGTTTTTTTAATCGATTTTAGAGTCTACTAATATGTAGAAATATATATAGACATATAATTTGTTTTTCTCCCTGACGAATTGTGCTTTTTCTCCCCGACGGGAGGGGGGGTGAGCTCTCCCCGACGGGGGCCCTTCCCCCCTCCCCTGCTGGCGCCACCCCTGCTAGTAAATACGTTAATTGTGGAACTTCAGATGATGGTATGGCCTACTTATGATATAATAATATCAATATTAAAAATAACCTTCGAACTCTTTCGATATCCTCATCAATTCCAACGCCGATTTTGTTTTTCTTTGGGTTTATGATGTCTTCAGGGTTCGCAAATGTCTAAAAGTACATAATTAAAATATAGTTAAGTCTACCACTTTAGGCTACCGAAGTAAGATACTTGTACGTGGCATAGGCCAACTTAGCGTTGAAGTTAAGACCTTGGTGCCGTATAGTGGGACTAATATATTAGTGAAAGTGACAATAAATTCGGGTTGTAGAATAAAACACGGTGGTTCATACGATGCAAACTGACAAAACGGGAATGTATTATAATCTTCTTCTACATCTGCCACTTAGACTACCAACGTAGTTTTAATCTATGGTCTATAAAAAAAAAAAACATAATAGAGAGGAATATCCCTTACTGTTAAGTCCTGATTAAGCAGCTTCTCTTAGCAAATAATTAGAAATAGGACTGGATATTTCATCACGATCCATATTGCTCTGAGTGTGCGTACGTTAAACGTCATATTCGGATATGTGCTATGCCGCGCATCCTGACTAGAAGGTAAAGTGACTCCCACCAGTTCACTTATTAACCAGTGACGGATTCAAGAGGAAGAGCAGCCGGCATGCTTCTCATAATTTTTTTCGAAAGTACAAAAAGAAAATTATATTCAAATTAAATATGAGAGTACGATTACCAGCCATCAAGTGTCATAATCATACTTTTCCCCAACCCCGCCCCAGCCCGGGGCTGGGGCGGGGGCTGGGGTGATTTAGTATCACGTGGTATCGTGATGTAACACTGTAGTACTCTATACTCAGAGAACTGAGTATATTGTTAGCCATCAGGGCCATAATGAAAGCGCCGTAATCACAATGAAAGCACCGTAATGCCATTAATTTTCAACCAATCACAGGTTTAGGATGACGCCAACAGGGTCAATGAAAGCGCCGTTATCATAATAAAAGCGTCGTAATCATAATGAAAGCGCCGTCATGCTATTCACTTTTAACCAATTACAGGCTTAGAATTACGCCAATAGGGTCATAATGATTACGGCGTTAACTTGTTCGATAAAAGCGCCGCTTTGAGTAGCTGGCGCCTGGGCCACACTTTTGGCCAATCACATTCCTTCTTTCATGTTTGCTGAATTGAACAAAAATGTGATGGATGGTTTGACTGGGCGCGCCAGTATCGCTTTTGAGAAATTCAATACATGAACCGTGAGCAATGGATGTGCAAAATTTAATTCCTTCAAGTACGCCTATGCAACCATCAATCGTCTTGTCACTGAAGCAGTTAATGGAGAGGATGATGGGGATTTCAGCCTGCGTGATGAGCAACTAAATCCTTAGAATAGTCCTCTATCTAGCCTAGGCCTAGAGTAGGCCTGCCTAGCTAGTCCTAGGGTAGGCTTGCCTAGCCTAGCTAGGCCTAGAGTTACGTGGATCATTAAACATTAAAACATTATTTTTTAAAAACCCATTAAAATCATTAAAACATTATTATTATTATTATTTAAAAACATTAAAATCATTAAAACACTATTATTATTATTATTATTATTATTATTATTATTATTTAAAAAAATTAAAACATTATTATTATTATTATTTAAAATCATTAAAATCATTAAAATATTATTTTCATCACGATTGAGAGAAAAAATGTGGGGTCTTCGTTTTTCTGATCTTCGGTCTTCGTTTTGTAGACACCCGTATAGGGTGCCTATAAAACGAAGACCCTTACGTATTTCTTGATATTCCTCATTTTATTCCGATAAAATAATGAAATATGTACTTGGCAACTGTTTTATGATGATTTTGAAATACTTTCAATAAGGTAATTGAGAAATATTGTAGGTCTTCGTTTTTCGTGTCTTCGGTCTTCGTTTTGTAGACACCTATAGGGTGTCGGAACGTTTCTGAAAGTGGGGGGGGGGCATTTAATAAGGTCAAGTATGCGAGCGAAGCGAGCATCTAGGCTGGGGGCCAGGGGGCCGCCAAGGGCCCCCGGTGGGGGTGCAGGGGGAGAAGCCCCCTGGAAGGTACGGATGTTTGGTAAATTTGAAGTTATTTTATAGGCATCAAGCTACTGTAATATGATTTCATATTTGTTGTAATTTCCAGTGGCGGATCCAAGGAATTCGAAATAGAAGGGCCCAGGGAGGGTACTTTCACAGATAGAAGAACTATACTACCAACCATGGTGGGGCTGAGTAAGAAAATTTGTGATTATGGCACCTCTAGATGGCCGGAAATTGCACTTCCAGACATAAAATTTGAATATAATTATCTTTATATCTCCATTTTTTTATTGAACAATTTAGGAGGGTGGGGGCGGGCCGTCTGGGTCCCCTTGAATCCGCCACTGGGTACTTCAGCAGATTGAGAATCTATACAACCTCAGCACCACCATGGTTGGGGCTGAGGCAAGAAAATTTGTGATTATGGCACCTCTAGATGGTAACTTACTGTAAGCCAATCAGTTACACTTGCTATACATCTTCGTGGTTAGCATAAAGAGAACTAGAACGTCGCTCCATTAAGAGTGCCTACCTCCCCCCATATGCGTAAACAGAATTCACGAATGCAGGCGATTTTTTCTTCATGCTCGAGGGTGGGTTTACAGACGCACGTATACAAACGTCAATCAACATTCGGTTGCTCAACTCAAAAAGAGAACTTGTAATGTTCGTTAGAAAATGAAAAAAAAGCTATATTTTATAATAATAATAATAATAATAATAATACTAATATAATACAGTAATACTACTACTACTAATACTACTACTACTACTACTACTACTACTACTACTACTACTACTACTACTACTACTACTAATAATAATAATAATAATAATAATAATAATAATAATACAGTAATACTACTACTACTACTTCTACTACTACTACTACTACTACTACCACCACTACTACTACTACTATATCGGTATTCCTACCAAAGTGAGGACAAATTTTTAAACTTTTATACTATGATTTTTTGTCTCTACTAAGCTCGGCTACAGAGGACATGTCCTCAGATATGAATATTGCTGATACATGTCCTCACTTGTCATACTACTCGTCTATACTACTAATAATGGTAAAGTTATATATTAGAGGACATGTCCTCACATGTTATACTATAGCTATACTACCAATAATGTTAAAGCTATATATTAGAGGACATGTCCTCACATGTTATACTATAGCTATACTACCAATAATGTTAAAGCTATATATTAGAGGACATGTCCTCACATGTTATACTGTAGCTATACTACCAATAATGTTAAAGCAATCATTAGATGACATTTCCTCACATGTTATACATAGCTACATATACTACCAATAATGTTGAAGCTATATATTAGAGGACATTTCCTCACAAGTTATACATACTGTAGCTATACTTATAATTATAGTAAAGCTAAATATTTGAGGACATCCCCACAACTACCGGCCTACACATATTTATGGCAAAGCTATATATTTCAGCCTGATATGTTATACATAGCTATACACATAATAAGGATAAATCTA
>NW_022734345.1:209994-218042 GCF_011630105.1 Anneissia japonica | reverse complement strand
TTCATGGCTTATTTGGCACTCTTAGTGCTGTCTCTTATCCCCATCTAGATGTGTATAAGAGACAGGGTATATATTCGAGGCTGACATGTTATACAAAGCTACAAATAAGTGTAAAGCTATTACACACAACTAAATGATTCACTCTCAATGAAAATACATCTTGAATATTTTAACCCACAGGACAGCATCTCTCATTATAAAATGTAAAACATCTTAATATTTAGACCCCTGCTTATTTTTCATTGTCCTTTTACAGGTTAGCAGTTTAGAGAGAATTTACCCTGATGTTGGGCTTTAGCCCATTATTCTCCCTTGGCATGCCGCTAACCTGTCTTTTTGCACTTCATGTTTGTGTTTTTGTATTCTGTATAACATGCCAAATTTATAATAAATAAAATCTCGAAGAGACACTATTAGGCTTATGTTATGGATAAACTCCTTTAATTCTTTTTTTAACTTGGCAGGTGCAGAACTTATAAGATATAAGCTTAGGCCTATCATACAGTATACAAAATTATGTATTTAAGATGATATTCAAACCAGATACAATACAATCAAGTTTTTACTCTTTTTTAATAATTTTATTCATCCATGTTTCTTTGATAATATCATACTCTAATAATTTGTAGGAAAGTTGTACATATTCTCTCTTATAATAATGTACCCTTATACTTTGTTCTTGTATAATTTGTAACATTCTGTTATTCAAGAGTACCATAGTGGTATCGACAGTAATATTTCTATACATCTTTTCAATGTCATGACATGGCTTTATACTAAAACCATTGCTAAAATATGCAACTTATACAAACTTTCTCATTTAAAAATTTTTTTGTAGTAATACTGTAATTCAACTGTCAAACAATTCTAGATGATTAGCTGGTACTGACCATATGACCTTGCTCTTACTTTACTCAGCGAGAGCGGTTTCTGGTGATGTTTAGAACACAATCATGATTGTTACCCTTAGCAGGCCATAGAAGCACTGGTGCACCATTCATTTATAACCACTGTGTTTGAATCCCATTTTCTCCGCTTCTAACAGTCATTGGGTTTTAAATCTTTTTGTAATAGCTCATTCAATTGGGGCTTTTTCTCGAATAAAATGTCCTAAAATATTGTTTTGAAAACAATACTAGTACAATACAAAGCCCTTAAAGCGCTTGCGATGATGATACCGATGTCGACAAAGAGGAATTTATTTGATTTGTGATGCATCGCAGTGAAGATGACACACCCGATAAATACGACGACGCTAACGATGATTATGATACCATGAGGACAATGTAGGGCATATGAAAAAGTACATATTTACCTGCACCTAAAGCATCATGGCTTATTTGGCACTCTTAGTGAGTTTCTAATATACTTTAGTCAAAAAGTGGAAATATTGTGCCCATGATGCCTGGTTAGGTGAGTTGTAGGCTATAACCAATCCCATTGGGGGTTTAGCCCCTAAGCTGCATGATTTACATGTATCTATTATAAATATTATTCTAAAAACAAAACAAATTCCAAGGTATACTAGGAAACATTTTTTTCTAAATTGACAGAAAGTGTTTAAAAACAAAAAGTCACCTACAAAAAAAAAAAATAAATAAAATAAACATGTACTGCTAAAAAGTATGCAGCATGCTAAGGGAGATACAGCAAATGACAAAATAATGTAACTATTAATGGGATCAAATCAGATTATTTAATCTGTTGAGTGAAAGAAACAAAATTTTAGTTAGTCAGTATTTATTATAACTGTTTTAAAATTTTTTTTTATTGCTTCTATGAAATCAACTTCATTATAAGCTACTGTAATCAATAGCCTGGTTCACGTCGAACTATATTAAACCAATTTAACAATGACAACTATCCAATTGTCATGGCAATGGAACATTATATCCCAAAAGAATTATATAAGGCCAAAAAAAATAAATGTTCTGGTTCTGGTCAGACCAAAGTTACAGAATTGATGCGGTGATGCGGTTTTTTTTTTCTATTCTTTTTTTTTTTGAAAAGCAGGGAAAGTACAGAAAAGGTGTTTTTAGTATCTTTTTTATGTTCTGCTAATGCTAAATATTGTTGTCCTTCCACATTCCACATCCTCGATTTCGCTTCATTTGCCAAGTGAACCCCATCTTAATTCATCATCATTATCAGCATTAATGGGTACGCTTTGAAAAAATCCGACGGGCGATGATCCCACCATCCGTGTAAACTTCAGGCTACCGCAATGAAACAATGTATTCCTGCTCTAGGGAAATCCCCATTTCATGCTAGACGGTCGCGCTACGTTAAAAATTTCAACATCAGTTTAGTTTAATAAAATCTAGGAAAATAAAATACTTATTGAGTATGTTTATCTATTTTAAACAATCATTCTATTATTATGGTGACTAATAACAGTCGTATTAAGCTTAATGTATTGGTAATTCTAGGCCTAAGTCATTTCACAGCCCATCGTGCGAAGCATGCACTCATCACACACCAGGTTTTATAAACAAAAACAGAAAGTGGAGAAAATATCGTGCAATACAAAGTTTACGCATGCGCAGATGACGAATGCCTTTCTAAAGTCAAATTCAAGTAAAATAATTATTACAACTTCAAGAAAACTTTTTATAGCATAAATTAATTTCACAAGTTTTTATTCTGCAATTTTAGCGAATCATTCTCTCTATAATGGTACAAGCCACCGGGAACCCAGAATGTTGAACAGCAAGTTTCAACAACCAGCCCACGTGTGTTTTGTTGCGACACTCGTAAATTACCCCAGGACCAAATTCGCGAAAAGTAGTTTGGCAGTTTTCGAACAGCGTGTTTCAAAATTGTTTATGAATGAATGATTTAGTATCCTAGTACAGCATGCACTGTAGTGAGTATAATTACAAATACTAGGCCTACAATACAAACCGGTCCTACCCTAGGTTAATTAGTTGGGCTAGCAATGGACAAACCTAGAATGGATAAGCTGCACCCCAAAATTCAGGATAGGTGGCGATGTTGTATGTCCGGTAAAAAATTTAAAAAAATTGACGCGTATGGTCTAAATCGACGCGCGCGGACCAGAGAAAGAACATTTATTTTTTTTGGTCTAATGAAACAAATATATTATGCAGTACACCAAAAGCTGAGGCTTTAACGATATATTTGTTAACATAGGCAAAAGATTACTTAAAATAAGGAACAAACTAATATAGTACTAACTGTATTTCTGTCAAAATAATCAATGTTAATCTATGTTTGTAAAACCATGGAGGTATACAAAATTTTATACCTCCATGATAAAACCTGTGTCAGAGACAGATATAAAGAAATATATTGATAAACTAAACATCATCAAATCTGCAGGACATTATGATATAGGTGCACAATATATAAAACTCTATTCTGATATTCTCTCAAAACCTATCCCACATTATAAATGTTACACTGGTGACTGGTATATTTCAATGCGAGCTAAAAATAGCAAAAAACATCTATTTGTAAAGGGGAACATAATAACATACAAAATTACGCACCAATATCGATGTTGCCTTGTCTCTCCATGATGAAGGAGTAATTTATGACCAAACATTATCATACTTGAATGTAGTAAAACTAATCTACGATGCACAATTTAGATTCCTATAAAAAAACTGTTCGACCAGTCATGAACGCTTACAATAGAATTGATGATAAAATGTTTAGCATAGAGAGTTTCTTAGATGTCAAACGCACCAACACCATAGATTTTGGATTATTTTTGTCATTTAGATATTTTCCTTAACTTCCTTTTTCGCTCAGCAACCACAACTATCAAGTGCGAGTATTCAATATGGGAATTTTTGTTTGCACTTTACACGTTTGAATTTTTGGTGCCACGCCACATATTATTGCATCCTTGAAATATTCAGTGACTACCGCTCTATGGCCGTCTAGGAACATTTTCTTCTCTGATCATAAAAAGAAAAAAATTGTTTAGGCCTATGAAAGCACATTATTTGATTTATTGTGATATTTTCTGATTACAGTAGTATGCATAGAACAAGGGAATAAATGTGTTTAAAAGTTATTGATTTTTTTAATTGATGTTTTTATATTTCGAAACACTGCAAAAGGAATGTTAAATTTATCAAAGCGACCATCAGTTGTGCAACAAAGTGAATATTACTATATTGGGACATCTGCCATACATTATTGATGACCATGACAATAATATGGGGATGGAATAAATTTATCATTGACTAAAACAATGAAAATTATAATGACAATAAATATGATTATGATTCTGAAATTTGAATCCAATTTCACAGAACCTTTTAAAATTTAAACTCCAATATTTTAAACATTTTGCAACGAATAAAATGATTTTTATTCTAAACTCACCTGTTTTTATGATAACATGTGTTGTATTCTGAGTACGAAACATACTAGAAAATTGACAACCAGTTAACTTAGCAAGTCGGTCAACTTCCCACTGAAAACGAAGTCCAAAAATACATCGTATATAAAATTTATTTTAGTACAATAATAACAATTCGGTTTTCGGTTTGCAGCCTTCTTCAAAAATTAAATCATGGCCACCAATTTGCATTTTTAAAAGGTGATTTTTATGAATTTCAGACTAAAAAAATATTTTGAAGTAGCTGGTTGTAAACTGTGATGCAACAAATAATTATTAAATAAGTATTGACAAAATATGAGGCTTAACATAAATATAACTTACAGAATTTCAATTAATTTTAATATTACATTAATAAAATGTTACTATATTAAACTACTGTAGTATTGTTAATAAGTAAATCAGTTTCAGCTGTTCAATTGCCATCTAGTGTTTCCATGGGCTCTTCCCTTTGAGTTTGTTTGATGGTCATTGGTATTATACAGTTTTTAAATTAATTTATTAAACATAATACTACAGAGGGTAATAAATATATGGTTATCAGGATTCTAACAAGAGACATCAAACAGTTCGTGCAGATGCTCTGTCTACAGAATTCTGAGTAATTTGCTTGGCAAATTATCATTCATGGCTGGATGCTGACTACCAAAGTACAATGGGCTTTATCTAAATGGCCTGTGCCCTTACCAGTTCTCACCTGTCCAATGCTGTAGCAATAAAGACTTCTGTTCTATTCCTTCTGTCAGGGGTGGATTAGGTAGAGGCAACATTGGAGACATACATATTTGCTCATCACAGCCCGCAACTTTTTGTTGATGATAATTTCATTCTCTTGCTGACCTGCAGTAAAAAATATTGGTTGGCATGAATAATCACTTATTAAAGGGCATAATGAAATGGGGGTTTTTTGAAGCTGTGTTATTTGTTTATTTGACTGTGTGTAGCATCATGAGTAGTACCAAGCAGTATATTATACAGTATTGTATCAGGCTGTGTTCACAGTACTACAAGAATGCCTTTTACACCTAAAATCATTAAAGTCTCCCTGGAATGCAAATTCCCTGATATATAATACTGATACATTAATTATAAATTGATGTAGCTTGAGAAATGAATTAAATTTAAACAGTTAATAGTTTTTTTATTTTTGCACCCGGGTACATAGGGTTACCATATTTATTTTGTTTATTATTTATCATAGTTCTGTAAACATATGATTGACCATGGCAGGATTGTCTATAAAGTACCTTTCAGTTGCCATTATTAAACAGACACTGTGGATGGTTTAGATGATAATAATAATAATAATAATAATAATAATAATAATAATAGTGATAGCGCACATATCCATCTAATGTAAGATTCTCGGGGCGCTTGAAATGTGGACTAGAAACTCGACCAATGACTTTCTTCGCCCTAAGGGTCCCTTCGTGTCTGTGCTACCCGGTAACCCGGTACCAGCAACTCTCGTCGTCCACCACTGGGGCTGTCTGTTCCAGTACACCGGGGTAACCCCCTACTCGTCTCGAAGGATGTACTGGGTTCTTTATAGTGCACACAAGCCATTGTATACACTGGGCCGGTTTATAGTCCTTATCCGAGAAGACTTGTTCTACCACCGGAACCATAGGCGAGCGTGCGTCCCTGCTAACCGCTCGGCCATTTGACTCATTCGATAAGACATTGTGGAATAATTATAAACAGGACCCTAGTAATTATAAATGTGAAAGTAGTCGCTTCATGGACTTATCAGTCTTTAACAAATTGTAAAAGGCACATTTTAAAAAATAAAAGAAACAACACTTACTCTGCATCATCTGCATGACAGAAAACTTGTACCGATGACGGCAATGGTGGCCATTCCAATACTTGCACAGGCCACATCATGGACAATGGTATGCCTGGCAAAAAAAACAAGATTATTTGGGTACAATTCAACACATACACCAACTCGGCCCTTGCCAACTCTGCCCTTTAGGCTTTACCAACTCGGCAGGGGCAGCGCCAGTGGGGGAAGGGGAATTTTGGGAGCAGGTCAAAACGGCAATAAACCAAAACGGCAAAAATAAGTACCAAAACGGCAATAGACCAAAATGGCAATAGGCATAGACCAAAACGGCAAAGGAGCAAAAATGCCAATTGAATGAAGCGTCACCGGGCGCGGGCAGCAGTTTATAATTTTCTGAGTCATGTTTTTTTTTTTTACACATCCATGACTAGGCTTATATTATATTAAAGTGTTGTTTATTATTATTATTATTATTATTATTTTTTTTTTTTTCCGTTTTTTCTTTCATGGCATAATATTGTTTAGCCTCATTTTATCTGTATTTTAAGGTTTTAATTATTTAAATGTTCACTGCTTTTATAGCAGTCTTTTTACTATTGAATTGTATTGTATGTTATTATTAATAGGCCCCCTATCATTATTCTTTCTAGTGTTTTATTTTGCTTTCGCGCTTTTTTACTTTTGATTTAAATTGTTTAGCCTCATTTTGTCTGTATTTCAAAGTTATAATTAAATTTTAAATGTTTACTGCTTTTATATTGTGATCCCAATCTTTTTAATATTGAATATGTATATAATCACTGTATTTATCATTGTAGCCTACACTTTCATGTTTATAATTGGTTTTAGGAATTAAGTTTTACTTCTTAAAAAAAACGACCCGGAACCCAGTAGGCCTAGGCTATGTCATTCTGGAAGTGATGCCATTTTGGTTTATTGCCGTTTTGACTTGGCCTATGCCATTTTGGTCTTGCCGTTTTGACATTGCCGTTTTGACTTATCATGCCGTTCTGGTTGAAAAGTGTTGCTGTTTTGGTTTTTTGCCGTTTTGCTCATTGCCGTTTTGACTTATTGCCGTTTTGGTTTTTTGCCGTTCTGTCCAATTTTCCCTTATCGGACAGGCCTTTTCAATAATGATAATGTTATTGCCATAGAATAGGCCTATGTATTAACGTTTTAGCCTTAATTATATTAAATTACACAAAAATAAAAGAAATTCAGGTGCAGATCCAGAGATGTCCAAAAGCGGGGGCCAAAAGGGGGGGGAGGGGCCGAAATTTGGGCCGATCGAGACAACAATGTCCTAGGGGTCCAGGCATGCCCCCGCGAAATTTGTGTGTTCTGACGCCCGAAAATAACATTTGAGGCTTTGTGGGCTATAGTATTATTTTTTTCTTTTCTTTCTTTTTTTCTTTTTTTTATCCCCCTCCCAAAAGGAGGGGTCAACGGAATAATGATAAAGCATGGATGCTACTAGGCTAATCCGCCCCTGAAATTACACGAAAAAGCCGTATGAAAGGCACAAACATGGGCCGGGACTTCATTGATCATGTCTGATGATGGTGGTAGGCCTACTATGAGCCTACCATTCTACCACCGGGTCAAGGAGGCCTAGGAACAGGCAGGGACTAGGCCCTACCTGGCCCCTATCCTAGCATGATTGACATGTAAAAATAATATTAATAATCGTTTTTCTGTCCTAGCCTAAAATACTAGAATAAGCCCAATCCATAGATAAACAAGAAATAAAACTTACCTTTTTTCCAATCTCCTGCATTTCGTAACCGTGAAGTCCAAGTACCAATTGATCTCTAACCGTATCATGATCTGATTTGCTTGACAGGAAGAAGGCAGCGAACCTGCCTGAGACGGGCAGGCGTGTGC
>NW_022734345.1:205233-207894 GCF_011630105.1 Anneissia japonica | reverse complement strand
TCCCAATAGTTCCTCTTGACCTTGATTCACTCAGGGATGTTTTCATCAAGACCGTGCAAGTCCATATAAATAAAGGTAGTATAAAATGTAGAAAAATGAATACAAACACAAAAAGTACCGGTAGTAATTCAATATCAAAACTGAAGGTTAAAGAAAACATTATATAAATACTTAAAAAGCATCATACTATAAAAGAGGTGTGTAAACTGTATCAAGATAAAATAAACTGTTTGAATTTGACAACACCTGGTGCATTTTTAACATGTAATATGTTCTAACATTTAATATAATATTTTAATATATAAAATTAAATGTTTTAATGTTTTAGTTTAAGTTTCCTCTGTTTACTTTGCTTTGTTTTTGTTTCCTTTCAGTAATTGTTCTAGATGCACCTTTCATTAAGAAGCGTGCCACGGATGAAAAAGTGTAGTTCCAAATAAATTATTACAAAAATTATATAAAAATAAAAAATAAACATTATATCGTTTTGAATAATAATAATAATATTAAAAAAAGCATAATAAATCATGATCATCACCATATTATTATGATTAAGATTATTATTGTTACTTTATTATTATTATTATTATTTTATTATTATTATTCATTTATCACCATTATAAATCATCATCATTGACATTGATACAGTTATATCGTTATCATGATCGTCGTCGCTATCATAATCATAATACATTACTGTAATAATAATAATTGTTATTATTACAGTACTTTATTATGATAATACAGTACTGTAATAATAATAATTGTTATAATTATTGTTATTGTTATTGTTATTATTATTATTATTATTATTATTATCATTATTATTATTATCATCATCATCATCATCATCAATTTAATTCAATCCTTATTGGTCCAATATATAAATCTTTGTTTATACACTGCAATGTATAAAAGGTTAGGAAATCCAATATATGCCTATATAAAATGATTAAAACATTATTATTGTTATTATTATATTATTATTATTATTATTGTTATTATTATTTAAAAACATTAAAAATATTAAAACACTATTATTATTATTATTATTATTATTATTATTATTATTATTATTATTTAAAAACATTAAAATCATTAAAACATTATTATTACAGTATTATTATTTAAAAACATTAAAATCATTAAAACATTATTTTCATCACGATTGAGAGAAAAAACGTGGGGTCTTCGTTTTTCTGATCTTCGGTCTTCGTTTTGTAGACACCAGTATAGGGTGCAGGGACGTAGCCAGGATTTTGAAAGGAGGGAGCCGTTATGCGAATTACGTAGGACCCCGGCGGGGTCAAGGGGGCGAATCCCCCTGTGAAGTAGCGCACTCTAAACGTTCTTAGGACTGTTTGGGAGGATAAAGTGAAATTGCAATAAACGCATTGTAAATAAGCGCAAGAATTATTTAATAATAAACAGTGGCAGATCCAGGAATTCGAAAGAGAGGTGAACGAGGGAGGGACTTTCAAAGACCGAGAAACCGGCCACCTCAGCCCCACCATGGTTGGGGCTGAGGCAAGAAAATTTATGATTAGGGCATCTCTAGATGGCCGGAAATAACACTCTCGCACTTCAAATGAAAAACTAGATCACGTCCTAAACTAAAAACAAACAGCAGTCACTAAGACATACATCAGGAGCCGACTCGATGGAGTTTAATGTCATACCCAGGGAAGGGCACAGCTCTGTTTTGAAAGGTGGAGGGGGAGGACATTTTGTGAGTTGACACCCACCTCAGCCACCCCCCCCCCCCATGGGTGGAGCTGAGGTGAGAAAATTTGAGGAAATAGTACCTCTAGATGGCCAGAAATGACACTTTTAGTAAAATTCATCATCATCACATCACCATTAGTCGAAATGAAGCGCCAAAAAAAATTCTCATGATCTTATATCAGGGATTTTTGACAACCATAGAGATCTTATTAATGTCTGTGTGATATACCATAGAAAACAAAGCTTAAAAGCATTGTCTTTGAGTATGTACTTTAGATAGGCATACTCCAAAAACGTGATTTCACAACCACCTCAGCCCCACAATGGCTGGGGCTGAGGTGAGAAAATTTGAGGAAATAGTACCTCTCGAGATGGCCGAAAATGACACTTTTATATAGTAAAATTCATCATCATCACATCATCGTTATAGTCAAAATGAAACGCCAACAAATTTCTCATGATCTTTTATCAAGGATCTACTTAATATCCAGGACAACTTAGGCCTAACTATAGCTTACTAAGCTTTAACTATATATACTATAATAATTATGATCAACAAATCACAACTTTTTTTCGCATTTAGCACAATTTTCTTCACTTTTTATTGCTATTAATATTATTATCAATTATTACTATCGTCATCATCATCATCATTGTCATTATTATTATTACTATTAGTAGTAGTATTATTAAACAAAAATTTAAAGAAACTTGCAAAAGGATAAAAACGAAATTGAACCACAGTATCGCATTTCTATCTTTAAAGACCTGGCCTGAGATTTATGGATTTAGGCCTATGTGCTCTATTAGGCCTATGTATAACGTTTACTGATGCATATTTACATGTTTTAGAAAATTTTTTTTGAGTGATCCCAGGAAAGAATTTGTATTGGCTCAAGAATAAGCTTTAAAATTTTAACACTGTGTACAAAAGGG
>NW_022734345.1:193076-205199 GCF_011630105.1 Anneissia japonica | reverse complement strand
CCCACTGGATACGTCTCTGATAGGGTGTCTATAAAACGAAGACCCTTAAGTATTTCTTGATATTCCTCATTTTATTCCGATAAAATAATGAAATAGGTACTTGGCAACTGTTTTATGATGACTTCGAAATACTTTCAATAAGATAATTGAGAAATATTGTAGGCCTTCGTTTTCGTGTCTTCGGTCTTAGTTTTGTAAACACCCATAGGGTGTCTATAAAACAACGGAGGCGGAACGTTTCTGAAAGTGAGGGGGGCATTTAATAAGGCCAAGTATGCGAGCGAAGCGAGCATTTAGGCTGGGGGCCAGGGGCCGCCAAGGGCCCCCGGTGGGGGTGCAGGGGGCGAAGCCCCCTGGAAGCTACGGATATTTTACGAAGTTTGGTGAATTTTATAAGCTATTTTATAGGCATCAAGCTACTGTAATATGATTTAATATTTGTTGTAATTTTCAGTGGCGGATCCAGGAATTCGAAATAGAAGGGCCCAGGGAGGGTACTTTCACAGATAGAAGATCTATACTACATCAGGCCCACTATGGTTGGGGCTGAGGTAAGAAAATTTGTGATTATGGCACCTCTAGATGGCCGGATATTGCACTTCCAGACATAAAATTTGAATATAATTATCTTTATACCTCCATTTTTTTTTATTGAACAATTTAGGAGGGTCGGGTGGGCCGTCTGGGTCCCCTTGAATCCGCCAATGGGTACTTCAGCAGATTGATAATCTATACCACCTCAGCACCACCATGGTTGGGGCTGAGGCAAGAAAATTTGTGATTATGGCACCTCTAGATGACTGGAAATTACACTCTTAGACTTAAAATTTGAATATAAATTTCCTTATCATCTCCATTAAAAATATTGAACAATTTAGCCTCCCCCCTCCCCTTGAACGCGTCACAGATTTCCGAACAAAGTCGAGTCGAGATTGCTTCCACGACCTCAATGATTTTTTTATTATGAGGGTTATCCTTGATATGGGTTCCCCGACGAAAACTTCACTTTTCCCCCCGATGGATAAAAATTACCCTTCTATGTAGCTCGGAAATGATACTCCAACTGTGGCGGGTCCAGGAAGTCGAAATAAAGGGGTTCCAGGGAGAGTCTTGCGCGCGTAAATAGAATGTCCACCCGCCTCAGCCGCACAACTGTTGGGGCTGAGGTAAGAAAAATTATGATTATGGCACTTCTAGATGGCCGGAAATGGCACTCTCAGATTAAAAGTTGAATATACAGACGTCAATCAACATTTGGTTGCTCAACTCAAAAAGAGAACTTGTAATGTTCGTTAGAAAATGAAAAAAAAGCTATATTTTATAATAATAATAATAATAATAATAATAATAATAATAATAATAATAATAATAATAATAATAATAATATTATTTAAATAATAATGACATTGCAGCGTTCGTAAAAATGTTTGTCACTGGTGCTGGGAACAGTCACAAAAGTGGGGGGGAAGGCCCCCCAGTATAGAAAGTGGGTGGGCCAATGGCCCCTGCACCCCCCGCTTCCGCCGCCGTTGCTATAAAACGGAGACCCTTAAAAAATTCACAAACAGACACCCAAAAAAAAATCGCAATTTTGATTTTGTGACAGCTTGGTGTATAATCATCAAAATGAAAAGAAAAAAATAGGGGTCTTCGTTTTTGGGTCTTCGGTCTTCGTTTTGTAGACACCTCTTGGCTAGGCCTATAAAAAAGATGAATAAAAACCGTTAGAAATCAGACCATTAGACTCCTGCACACTCCGACTCGCACCTTCGGCCACACCTGGATTCTCTCGCTCCTCCGATTCGCCGACTGCTATGTAAGACGGAATGTGATTGGCTAAAAGTGTGACCCTTAATTGCGCCAGCTATTTAAAGCGGCATTTTCTAATTTTGATAACGGCGCAATCAATTATGACTCTGATGACGTCATTCTAAGCCTGTGATTGGTTGTAAAACAACATGACGGCACTTTTTATATGATTAACGGACCCCGTTGGCATCATTCTAAGCCTGTAATTGGTTGAAAATGAATGGCAGGACGGCGTTTTTTATTATGATTACGGCGCTTTCATTATGATTACGGCGCTTTTTTTTTTAACAAGTTAACGGCGCTTTCATTATGACCCTGTTGGCGTCATCCTAAACCTGTGATTGGTTGAAAATGAATTGCATTACAGCGCTTTTTATGAAGATAACAGCGTTTTCATTATGATTACGGCGCTTTCATTATGGCCCTGATGGCTAACCATACACGTAAGTTGGCGGTTTACTGTGTGTGGGTACTAATTGCTAAAATACGAAGCTATCTCTTCTAGTTTGAGTGTAGCTTAGCATGAAGTCACGGCTTACCTTTGTTTTCATTCGAATTCTGCCCATGTAAGCAGACAATCACGGCTTACCTTTGTTTTCATTCGAATTCTGCCCATGTAAGCAGACAACAGCATCATTTTGACGGTTGCTAAAGTAGCGTATGTCCCGAACAAACTGAGTAATTCATCTGAACCTGACATCTTTATAGAATCTATAGTACAATTAATGACATAATTGAAGCATGCTTTCTGAATCATTAAATTAATTACCTGGAAAGCTACTCGACACACGTTAGCCGTTGACAAAAGTCGACTATAAAATTTGAAATGCCACTAAATAACATCTTTCTGTTTGATACATATTAGACTAAACAATTTATGCCTCATCTCTCTCATATAACCCTCCTCCTTAGTAATCTTAGAGTATGATTTTTTAAACATTGTATTTTTAAAATCGATATGAATGAAACTTACCCTAAAGTTAACACAAATTGTATCGAATCCCGTGTGCAGTTTCAAGCAAGCTGTGGAACACACGCCGGTTAATCGCAGTGTGCTGATAGTATTTCCGTACATGAAAATAAGAGGATTTAGATTCCGGCTTTATAATTATTGGTTTTTTTTTAACAAATTACCTTGAAACGCCCTCAACGCTAACAGCACTAGTACAGTGTATAGCAAATCGTACACATTTAAAGTTTAATCTTTAGTCGAGTCATGGTGGAGATAAAATGATAATGTATTTTAACTGACTTAACGCAAATAACCCAAATAAACTTGACATAATAATCATTGAAAAAATCAATGTTGTCCCCAACAACAATGTAATAACAAAATAATAAAAATGTAGATAAACCGACGACCCTAAAACATCGAAAGGTTTGCATAAGAAATAAATTAATCATTCATTCATTCCAGGCATTATTTTCAGCCTGCCTTTATTTATCCTTAGGCCACCCAGGCGCGGATCCAGACCTTCGCCCAGTTCGCCCAGGCGATGGTCAGCATGAGAAATAAAAATAAAATGTTGACCATTTTTTCAACAATCATACTTAGTCTACATTCATTGACTCTTATTTTGAACATTACCATTTAGGACATCGTTTAAATCCACACTAGCCTATATCTTACAGTTTTACACTGATTGTACTGTAGGCCCTACCAGAGAGGTAAATTCCCACTACATGGTCTTCCATTTTTATAGCGCATGATACAGAACAAATTTTAAAGCTTGTTCATGCTAGCCAATACAAATTCTTTCCTGTGATCACTAAAAACGAATACTTCTAAAATATGTAAATATACATCAGCACACGTTATACATATGCCTGATAGGCCTACACTAGTTATAACACATAGGCCTAAGCGTGATTTTTTACGCAAATTGTCATATGTCATAAATCAGTTTGCTGTCCCACGCATGTGATAGTTATAGTAAACTCTGAAGACAGCATGTCACTTTTTTGCAATAAAACATTAAAGCAAAACAGGGAGTTTGGAGTTGATTATGCTGTACAATTTCTAATTGACTCCTTCTACTATAGGTTTGTACCCGTGCTTTGATAGAAACCCAACATAACCGTCTATCAATAAAAATCAAACTTGATAATAACCCAATTGAATATTCGTTAGATTAATCAATTTTTCACTATACACGATAATGAAAAAATTAATATGTTCGGGTTTATAACGGCTACAGCTCATGGGTGGATTTATCAAAAATCATCTTAAATTCGTCTTAAATTCATAAATCCCAGGCCGGGCCAGGCCGTTTAAGATACAGAAATATGATATTGTATGTTTCAGTTTTCTTCTTTTTTTAAAAATCATTTTGCAAGCTTTTATAAAGTTTTGTTAAATAATACCACTACACTACTACTATTACTAGTAGTAGTAGCAGCAGTAATAATAATAATAATAATAATAATAATAATAATAATAATAATAATAATAATAATAATAATAATAATAATAATAATAATAATAATAATAATAATGACGATGGTGATAATAATAGATAATAATACTAATAATATTAAAAAGTGAAGAAAATTGTGCTAAAGGCGAAAAAGACTATAGTTAGGCCTAAGTTGTCCTGAATATTAAGTAGATCCCTGATAAAAGATCATGAGAAATTTGTTGGCGCTTCATTTTGACTACATAATGGTGATGATGTGATGATGATGAATTTACTATATGAAAGTGTCATTTCTGGCGGGTCGTGACAAAGTGCGAGCCAGCAAGTCATGCGAGCCAATGTGCGATCCATGCGAGCCAGCAAGCCATGCTAACCATACATTTTTAAATTATTATTTTTTTCACTGAGGAGCTTTGCCTGTGTTTAGTCCAGTCATGCGCAGTACATACACTTTTGGACTTTTTCGAATCGTCGATCCGAAAGTATGCAACGCTGATAGAGTAACTTTATTGCTTCTCTTTTATAACAGAGGCACAGCCGTAAAGACGTGCAACAATAACAAAATCAGTAAAAACTTAATTACTGTGATAAAATATAGTAAGAAAATACTGCGGTAGAACGAAATAGTTAAAATACAGATATACAGATACATACATACAGATATATATATATATATATACATATATACTGTATTTACCTATATATTTATATATATATTATTTTATATATACTTTATTGATTTATATATTTATTTATATATTTATTTATATATTTTTATATTTATTTGTATATTTATATATATATTTATTTGTATATTCATTTATATATATATATATATTGTTACGGCCGAAATTCGCCTGGTTCACTCACTCATCTTTACAGCAACGTCACAGCATTAGGCATGACAATATAACAATAAACTCGAACGACTGCCTTTATATTTTTATGTATCTTTATACAACATCACAGATCCCAGGTCTTGCCTGTCCTGGATCTGAGCACCAACTCTCTCACTTCAATGTTTTCTGCCTATACATAGTAACACCCTAACGACATAAACATGTATCTATCATGGTGGTAAAAAATAATTAATAAGACCTTTCTGCACAAGCATGGTCCGATAATTAATGTGACTGTTTCCACAAGCAAGGTCAGATTTGGCCAGACACTTGTCTGGATTACATAACCTTACTGCCTTTGTGCTGGCTTTTTACCACCATGGTGGATACATGTTTATGTTGTTAGGGTGTTAATATGTATAGGCAGAAAACATTGAAATGAGGTAGTTGGTGCTCAGATCCAGAACAGGCAAGACCTGGGATCTGTGATGTTGAATAAAGATACGTAGAAATATAAAGGCAGTCGTTCGAGTTTATTGTTATATTGTCATGCGTAATGCTGTGACGTTGCTGTAGAGATGAGTGAGTGAACCAGGCGAATTTCGGCCGTAACAATATACATATATATAAATGAATATACAAATAAATATATATATAAATATACAAATAAATATAAAAATATATAAATAAATATATAAATAAATATATAAATCAATAAAGTATATATAAAATAATATATATATAAATATATAGGTAAATACAGTATATATGTATATATATATATATATATCTGTATGTATGTATCTGTATATCTGTATTTTAACAACATCTATCAGCGCTGCATACTTTCGGATCGACGATTCGAAAAAGTCAAAAGTATAAGTACTGCGCATGACTGGACTGCACAGGCAAGGCCGGTGTGTTATTCATTTCCATCTACTAGGCCAAAGAATATAGGCTAGGCCTACGTGTTTTCAAGACTGGATAACCTGCAAAAAAAAATTAAATGTATGGCTCGCATGGCTCGCTGGCTCGCATGACTCGCTGGCTCGCACTTTGGCACTACTCATTTCTGGCCATCAGCCCCAACCATGGTGGGGCTGAGGTGGTTGTGAAATCACGGCTTTGAAGTATGTAAAGTACATACTAAGAGACTGTGTTTATATACTTTGTTTTCTATTGTACATAACACATATTAATAAGACTTCTATGGTTGCAGAAAATCCCTGATAAAAGATCATGAGAAATTTATTGGCGCTTCATTTTGACTATATATTAATGGTGATGTGATGATATTTTAAGCTACTATTAAAAGTGCCATTTCTGGCCATCTAGAGGTACTATTTCCTCAAATTTTTGCAACTCAGCCTCAACCTCATCAAATATCCCCCTCCACCTTTCAAAATAGATCTGACACTGAACTCCATTGAGTCGACACCTGACTCAGAGTATGGCTTAATGGCTGTTACGTGAGGGCACATAAATTTGTTTTTAGGATGTGATCGGTTTTTCATGCCCATTTTTCATGATTATGACTACAGTATTTTGGATAAAGAATATTTTTAAGCAGTGGTGGATTCAAGGACCCCCACCCCCTCCACCCCAGATTTTTTTAATTGGAAAAAAAGAAAATTGAATTTAAAATTTAAGTCTGAGAGTGTAATTTCCGGCCATCTAGAATTGCCCTGATCAAAAATTTTCACCATAGTGGGGCTGAGGTGGGTGGTTCCTCATTCTGTGAAATCCCTCCCTGGGTCACCTCTTTTTCGAATTTCTAAATCTGCCACTGTTTAGTTATTATTGTTAGTCTTACTAATATTTATGATGTGTCTATTTTTCACATTATCCTCTCAAACAGTCCTAAAAACGTTCAGAGTGCAATTCCCCCTAGACCCCACCCGTAGGAAGGTAGATACCCACCCCACTCAGTACTAGGTACCTCGCATAACGGCTCCCACACTTTCAAAATCCTGTCTACGTCCCTGCCTGCTTCCTTTAAGAATAAGTTATATTATGGCCAAGTTGTTATCATAATATAAATTTTAAACTGCAAAATTATTATTAACTAAGACCAATCAGCACACTCTAGGCCTAACATAAAACATGTACATATCAAAATTTTTATGTTTAAACTTTTCTCGTCTGTGCGTGCATAAAACGTAATGTCGTGGAATTTGAATCTAACATGTGTTTATTGATATTGATAAACAATCGAAATTCTCTGTACTACATATGCTAAATATTTACAGAGTGGACTTCCTTATGTTGTGGTCATAGTTATTAGACTGTAATATTATTATTAAAGAAGAATGTTCAATAAACAACATAAAACATACATATCGAAATTATTAGGTTAAAGTTCTCACGTCGCATAAAACGTAATTTCCTAAACTTTAGATATCTGAGATTGACAGTCAACCAAAATTGTCTGTACTACATATGCCAATTAAACGAGAATACTTCCTTGTGATTTAGGAACATATAAATGTATATCGAGCTACGCAAAGCTTAGAAGTCTAAGATTTCCTTATGTCGTGGTCATATTAGACTATAATATCATTAAAAACCATTCAACAAACAACATACAACGTATCAAACTGAATTATTAGGTTAAACTTTTCACTTCGGTGGAAGTAATTTTTTTGGATATATGAGATTTGCATGACATTTGAGAATGTACTGAATATAAAATCTTAAATATTTTACATTTTCAGTAATCTATCAGAAATATAGGGATTGGTTATACTGTCAAGCCTTGAACACTAAAACTGCGATTCCATTTCGATTTATTATAGGTGTTTTTTACATGTTTTTATCTTATTTATTCTTTTTATTTTGAGTTATTCATTAAAACATAAGTTTTGAATTGCTAACTTTTCATTTTTGTTGGTCAATTTTCACGAATTAAATTGCAGTTTATAGAAGCAGTTGACAAGCTTGTGGTCAAAAGAAATCCGATGCAACACACATTGAGAAGTACCCAAAATTGATAAAATAGTAACTAATATGAAACGTATGGTACGCATTGAATTATAATTAACGGCTGTACTCGCTACTATTATCGGATTGTCTATGCCGTTATATCTCTATGTCAATGTCACAGTAAAGATGAAAGGACTCTACGCACGTGCTATGTTTGCGAGCGGAGATGTGCGTCCTTTTGTTTAATTGCCTTGTTACTGTCTCTTATACACATCTAGATGTGTATATAATCCTTCTATACAACTTAGTGCCTATATACTGGAGTGAAATTTAAGTCAGTTTAGAATCTTCCTAACACACTGAGGTAACTCCAGCTCTCTTGATTCCGAAAAAACAAGTATCTCCCAGAAAATAAACTTCTATAAACCGACAACCGATTACACCGATTCCAAGATTGTCGAGAAGGCTATGGCTACTATGCAACGTGTTATGCAGCCCAACAAGAAACAGAAAGTTGAAATGGGACCGAATGCTAGCGCATCGTTCACATCAAATTCGATACCTGTAGAGAGTATGGTTTCCGAAACAGTGAAGAACATACGTAAATTTGTGGATAGAGAAACTGTTATTGCAACCAAATGAATCCATCTAACAGATACGAGACACGTTCTTGTTCAGCGTTGGGGTACGCAATTGTACGTATGCATCCGAGATTACTACCAGACGGAGGAAGGTGGTGAATTTAAACCAAGTAGAAAGGGTATTAATCTTCCAATCAGTCAATGGTACGAAATGCTACATCGAACATGTGAGGTCGAAGACATGCTAAGTGAAATTAGCGGTAAAGATGTAAATGAACCAATGAAAAACGTGCAAGATCCCATGGATAGAAAAACTGTTACAGCATCCAAACGTATTCATCTAACAGAAAACAGACACGTTGTTGTTCAGCGTTGGGGTACGCAATTCTATGTGTGTATCAGAGACTTTTATCAACCGAAGAAGGCGGTGACTTTAAACCAACTAGGAAGGGTATCAATCTTCAACTAGGAAGGGTATGAAATGCTACAACGAACCGGTGAAGTTGAAGACATGCTACGTGAAATTAATGGCGAAGATGACTGTGGTATAGGAAGGGACGAAAATGACAATGGAAAAACTTACCCGATCAAGTATTCCGATGTTCTTGTAGGACTAGATAGTGACCCATGTAATCTAGGATACTGGTTTTATCATCCAAAATCGTGACTGAATCATTAACGATGAAAATAAATTCGGTACAGTGTCAGGTGAAAACAACAACGGGAAAGTTCCTGTAGACAAGACAATTGAAGTTAACCCGATAAATGCAGTTCAGCTTCAGAAGCTGACAATGCGAAAACTAACACGGTCCCATATTCCAATGTTCTTTTAGTACTAGATACTGACCCATGTAATCAGGAATACTGGATTGATCATCTAAAATAGTGATCAGATCAAACCACTTTTTTTCTCACAGTAGGAAGTGTTATGTCATTATTCGACCAAAATAAAGCGAGATAATGAAGCAATTATTATTATTTTTTTTTTGCTAAGCGAACACTTAATACATAAATTTGTAAGTTAATGTAAATTCTATAATGATCTGTATATTATTAGTTTGTTAGAAACAAAATAAATGAAAAGCTATGCCTGCTTATTGTTGAAACAAAATTGTATAACTCTCTCCTATTATTTGAATTTATATTGTATGATGCATGCTAGTGGAGCAATAAAAAAACAACAAAAAAGAAAACTGATAATAAGTTATATACTGTATATACTACGACCCGAAAATCATGGTAGTTTCAGAGGGGGTAGAAGCCGAATTTAAAATGGATACAATGGTGAAGACGACCATGGTGACGTTGGTGATGAGAATGATGATGCTGCTGATGATGATGGTGTTCAAGAAGATGATAAACTAAATTATAAAGATTATGCAAAGTATGGGGTGGTAATGATGAGGATGCTGTTGTTAGCGATGATGGCGAAGACTGTAATGGGTGTTTATGTTAGTGACTATGGTAATGGTGATAGAAATGATAGTAATCATATCAAAGTGAGGATGATGGTGGAGGTGATTTATGCTACAAAGGTGTTGATAGTAACTAATGGTCAAGGCAATTCAACAAAAAAGACGCACATCTCGGGACATCAAAGCATAATTATAACTCTGGCATTGACATTCTACGCGCCGCACGACCCTTCGTGCTGATCTTCGCAGAAACCATAGCAACCAAACCATAATTAACCATCAGCGTGTGACAAATTATCCACCCGTTACCAGTAGCCATTATATCGCGCGTCGTGCGATGGTTACAAAGGCCTAATTAAGCGTTGCATTAACATTAGACTGAAATTATATTCGTTATTGTAGCAATAATTTTACCGATGAGGTGGTGTCCGGTGGTACATAAGCTTCACTTCTTTAAAAAATAAATAAATTTTCTTTATCGTTTTGTACACCTTAGTCCAACATTGTCAAGAACATTTAAATTTTTATAAAAAACATAAGTTTTGAATTGCTAACTTTTCATTTTTGTTGGTCAATTTTCACGAATTAAATTGCAGTTTATAGAAGCAGTTGACAAGCTTGTGGTCAAAAGAAATCCGATGCAACACACATTGAGAAGTACCCAAAATTGATAAAATAGTAACTAATATGAAACGTATGGCACGCATTGAATTATAATTAACGGCTGTACTCGCAACTATTATCGGATTGTCTATGCCGTTATATCTCTATGTCAATGTCACAGTAAGGGAGCCTCGCAAAATAAAGCAACGCGTATACCCGTCTACAACGCGTGGTTGGGGATTAAAATCTCTTCGCGTTGACGACGAGTGGTTCAAGATACTGATCAAAAATTTGGACGATTCCATTTCGCAATTTAGGGTTCGTTTTCCGACGTTTTTGTTCTACTTGTTTGCGTCGGTTATCTCGTGATTTTGATGTACTGTAATTTATCGACAAGTCTCTTTTCTATGTTTCGTCATAAGTTTCATTCATTATTATCAATTAATTTTAATATACTATATCCTGTCATTTGTTATTGAGCTATTCAGTAAAATTTAAAACCGAAATGTCGAATACCAAGACTCGAAACCCACTGAAATTTCCTATACACTTTTATACTGTATTATAATCAGGCCAAACTCATGTTTTTGCCATGAATATTGACGGGATAAACGCAATTTAATGCCAGTATATTGCTTTTTCTAGAACTGTTCATAGGAACATTCCCACGCTCTGCTGATATGGAAATACAGACTGAATCAAAGTGTACGTGTCATTGATCTTGCTGCCGGCCGAGTTATGCGTAGCTCAAACCCTTTGTACGCCGCCCAGTGTTATAACCAGGCCAAACTCATGGTGTTGCCATGAGCATGGAGGAATAAATTCGTAGTGACAGGATAAACGCAATTTATTGCCAGTACCTGCTTCTTCTAGAACTATTTATAGGAACAGTCCCACGGTTCTGCTGCTATAGAAATTGACTATTATTAGGGGTAATTGATCTTGCTGCGGGCCGAGTTATGCATAGCCGTACCCTTTGTACGGCGCACAATGATAACGACTCGGCGTTACCATGGAAAAGCATAGAACAAACTAAGAAAATATCAGTCTCTGAATTTTTGCGTGCAATTAAATCTTGTATTTATTATTTTCTCATTTTCAATAATATTTTATATTTGTATATATTTGAAAATGGATTTGGTACGATACAAATTAATTAATTACAATAAAGACAACAAGGAAGTGACAAACAGAAATTAAAAATCAAACAAGAATAGCTCATTCAGTAGAACATAAATTAAAGTTAATTAGCGTAAACAGTTTATTACATGAACATAGGCCTAATTAGTGATCAAGATCTACTGTGTGTGTGCAGTCGCTTGTATATGCTTGTATGATAATCTGATCTAAACACAATACCTTTATTTTAGTGAGGTTTTTTTTTGGTTTTTTTTTTCATTTTGGAAGCTTAACAACAATAATTTAGGGCAAAAAAATGGCTACCGTATCCGAAAACACCATTCCTCTACACCCAGGCCCAATGTCTGTTTTCAAAATGACCTACAGAGAATGAATGAAAATAAATGGGGAAAAATAA
>NW_022734345.1:191969-193014 GCF_011630105.1 Anneissia japonica | reverse complement strand
ATTGGCGGTCACTGTATTTTATTATGAATAGGACTACAAATAGTAGGCCTATTGTACACTTATTTTTTATATAGGCCTACCATAATATATTTTAAATGCAAGGTTATTCCCAACTATTATATCGGAAAAAATTATAGACAATAAATCAATGGATAGAAAAAGCAATTTAAAGAATGAAATAATGATAATATGTGAAGAGATCGTAATTCAGTAAATATCCCATAGCCCATTGAGTACAGGACCAGAGTCAAGCGTCTAACTTTTACTTTGTAGGGTATGTGAAAACCACAGGCCCTAAACTTCCAGCCGGCGATGCAGTACACTGCAAGGAAGACGTTCCAAGTCCACTTGATACGCCGTGGCGTATCAACAATTGAAAACTACTTTTATACATTACCAGTGCGTTTTATAAATGAAATTAAAATTCCTGTAGTAAAATAACATAGTCATTTGGTACATTCAAGCGTTTAAAAACGATTTAATGATTATACATTTTAAATTTAATTATTTTGAAAAATTATTATAAAATTAATAACCCATATGGAATGGTAGAGTCCATGGTTAATCAACGACGCAACAAAACATGTGCTTCACTGTTTGAAAAGGGGTGAAAGCAATACATTGAACAGCAATCTAGAGAAAACACGGAGAAAACAATATTTTACAGTATACAATACAATACCTTTTTTAAAGAGCCTTGTAATCATATATAATAAATATATTCTTTTACACTAAACTTCGAGATTAATCAACATTGAAATAGAATAGAGTCTAGGTTTGTGCCGNNCCTAACCCTAACCCCTGTCTCTTACAAAACATGTGTTTCATCGGTAGAAAAGGGTGAGAGCAGTGCATGTAACTGCTAGCTGGCGATAGTTTTTGCTTTTTTTGAAACGTTTCTCGTCACATACAATGGATATACTGTTGCACCAAAGTTCCAGATTAATCAATATTAAAATAGATAACATATAGGCCTAGGACAACTGCTCACATTTATATCAGATAAAGGTACGTTATATGAAGTTCAATATTTTTTTTTGTATTT
>NW_022734345.1:191580-191952 GCF_011630105.1 Anneissia japonica | reverse complement strand
GTGTACCCTATCTAAGTTCATGATCGAATGTAGGCCTACTGTTTAGTAGACCGATATCTGTCTGTCGTCCAAGACAGTTTTATTTAATAATCTTAATTAATACTAAAACGATATAAGAAATTATAATTTTAAAGACTAACTGTAAAAAAGATATAATTAGGCCTAACAAAAATTCATAAAAATTGCCTGTTTTCGATTTTTAATTTTACTCCGTAATTTTTCTGAGTAAGCCATAGCCTAGGCTTATCCATGGAGGTATAATATCTATGTCCTAGGTAGGCCTCTCCTAGTTTTCTGCTGTCTGTTGGTTTTGATCGTAACGGTGACGATAATCTCGATAAATTATTAATGTAATTCTCAGAAATATAACGT
>NW_022734345.1:187805-191561 GCF_011630105.1 Anneissia japonica | reverse complement strand
GTTTTTGTTTGTGTTAATTGGGTTTTTACACTAAGCCTGTTATCAATTCCCCACTACGAAGTGGAGTAGCCCAGGAAAATAATCCCAACGCGTGGCCAACTATGGGATTAAACTGCCCTTAATCGCATTGCGTGGTCCACTCGTATACGCGTTGCTTTATTTTGCGAGGCTCCCTAAAGATGAAAGGACTCTACGCACGTGCTATGTTTGCGAGCGGAGATGTGCGTCCTTTTGTTTAATTGCCTTGTTATGATTATACATTATTGACATCCATAGCGATAGTGATGATGTTGTCGAAGATGACAATGATGGTGACTATGATGAGTGCAAAAGCGACTTACTGTACTGCAAACAAAAATGAAATATATTCCTAATACCTAATATTACATTTTTAAATATTTAGTATGGTCTATAATATCCTCGGATACTATCAAAACTGAAGGAATAAAACAAAAATAACATAATAATTAGAAAAAATAACTAAAGGTTAAAAAATACTTTGAAGAAACATACTAATATTATTCAAAATGCTATCGGCATAAAAATAAATTTTTCCCTATCTAATTAACTTATAAATACGTACTTATAACATAAATAAAATTACTTCAATAGAAAATAGATGGAACACAAGTAATGTACTTTTATAAATGATAGCCATGTAAAATTAAAATTCAATGAACAAAACCCTAGTCAAATTTTAAAACATGTAAAACATGAATTCAAAATCACTCTAAGAATAAAAATAATAACAATTATATTAAACAAGAATTTTTGAATTAGTTCACCTGTTAAAAATTCAGAGACGAAAAAGAAAATGATAAAGTCAGAAGTACTTAACACAGAAAATAGAAAAAGTACTGTAAGATAAAAGTAAAAGTATTTGAAGAAATTTAAAATAAACGAAACGCAAAAAAAAAAACTACGAAACAGTTACAGTACACCCAAAATACTTTAAATAAAATGTAAAATTTCAAAAGTACAAAACACAGTGATATAATATGAATTAACAATTAAAGCAAAATAATTAAAAGAGGATATAAATATACGATTTATACCAATTATATAAATATACAGCTTCGCCGTAAAAAATCAGAAATGAAAAACATTTAGAAATGATAGATTCAAGTAGGTCTATGTAATATTTTTAAATAAGAGAATAAGTTAAAAAAAAAAACGAAAAAAAAAAACACCTGTAAACACTTTTAAAGAATGAATTCATTTGAAATGCGAAAAAAGGACATTGTAAAACTGTAAAACTGTCTCTTATACACATCTAGATGTGTATAAGAGACAGCCCGTTACCAGTAGCCATTATATCGCGCTTCGTGCGATGGTTACAAAGGCCTAATTAAGCGTTGCATTAACAGTTAAAACCAAAAATTAAATTCAAATACAGTGTATAACACTTACAAGCAATTCGTTAAAAAAAAAAAATATGATTTGAAGCTTCTGAATGTTGAAAACAAATAAATTGAAAGTATATGTAAAGTGAATTAATTTTATGTAAGGAAAATAAAATTTATGTCAAGAAAATAAATTTTATGTAAAGAAAAAAATTTCGTGTCAAGAAAATAAGTTTTATTCAAAGTATTATGTGTATATGTTTCACGTTCGCCAAACAAAGTAATTTCAAGTAATGAGAACGATTTATATCATGTTTCATCGATGAGCAACGCTTCAATTTATTTCCTCAATCAGTCATATAATTATAATATATACAAAAATAAAATATGTCTCGTATGTTTGAAAAAGTAATAACATATATTTACGAAATATACAATATCTTTAAGACATTACAAAAATAAAATATTTCTCTTATATTTCAAAAGTAATTACAATAATTTAAAATACATACAAAAGAAAGTCTAATTATTATAATTTACAATATATATACAATCAATTTTTTAGTTTACACAAACACTATATTTTTAATAATCGTCCAGTACAATATTTTATCAACATAGATAAAATCACTTACAATATTAAAGCAAAACTTTTACATAGTGTTACCATGGAGGAAATATATATTCCTCCATAGTATTACTAAACATATCCATATGGTACAGTTTTAAACTCATCAATAATTATTCACTTATCATAGGCCAATACTATTCTATAATCTTTAGTCTAATTTAGTTTAATTTACAATTTTCTTGATTCTGGCTTATGGTTATCCGATTAGACCTATATGTTGTAATTTTCTCTAGGCCTTTAACCATATTGGTAACAGTTTCTAAATCATATATACCTTCTATGATTCTTTTTAAAATTGAACATGAAAAATTTTATCTAAGAGAGGCTTTAGCCAGAATATAACTTATAACAGTAATTTAGAGTCATCAGATACAAAACAAGGATTGTTTTTTTTTTCTTCTTATTTTTGGTGACTGCGGGGATTACAACTTTTACTTTCTTAATAACAACAACGGATTTTTCTTCACTTCCCCCCCCCCCACTTTTACATAAAATTATTTTACTTTACACGAATTTTTGTTTATCACTTTTTTATTTTTTAATGTTAATGATTTTACGTTGGTCTTTTACATAGAATTATTTTCTTTACACGATTTTCATTTCCTTTACATAAAATTGATTTATTTTACATAAAATTTAGATTGACATGAATTTTGTTTCCTTTAAATAAAAATTAATTTACTTTACAAGGATATTTTTACGTGTTTTTTGTATGTTTCTTTAAAGTATTCTTTAACCGTTAGTTATTTTTTCGAATTATTATGTTATTTTTGTTTTATTCTTCAGTTTTGATAGTATCCGAGGATATTACAGACCATACTATATATTTAAAAATGTAATATTAGGTATTAGGAATATATTTTATTTTTGTTTGCAGTACAGTAAGTCGCTTTTGCACTTATCATAGTCACCATCATTGTCATCTTCGACAACATCATCACTATCGCTATGGATGTCAATAATGTATAATTATAACAAGGCAATTAAACAAAAGGACGCACATCTCCGCTCGCAAACATAGCACGTGCGTAGAGTCCTTTCATCTTTACTGTGACATTGACATAATAATAATAATTGCTTCATTATCTCGCTTTATTTTGGTCGAATAATGACATAACACTTCCTACTGTGAGAAAAAAAGTGGTTTGATCTGATCACTATTTTAGATGATTAATCCAGTATTCCTGATTACATGGGTCAGTATCAAGTACTACAAGAACATTGGAATATGGGACCGTGTTAGTTTTCGCATTGTCATTTTTCTTCTGAAGCTGAACTGCATTTATCGGGTTAACTTCAATTGTCTTGTCTACAGGAACTTTCCCGTTGTTGTTTTCACCCGACACTGTACCGAATTTATTTTCATCGTTAATGATTCAGTCACGATTTTGGATGATAAAACCAGTATCCTACATTACATGGGTCGCTATCTAGTCCTACAAGAACATCGGAATACTTGATCGGGTAAGTTTTTCCATTGTCATTTTCGTCCCTTCCTATACCACAGTCATCTTCGCCATTAATTTCACGTAGCATGTCTTCAACTTCACCGGTTCGTTGTAGCATTTCATACCATTGACTGACTGGAAGATTGATACCCTTCCTAGTTGGTTTAAAGTCACCGCCTTCTTCAGTTTGATAAAAGTCTCTGATACACACATAGAATTGCGTACCCCAACGCTGAACAAGAACGTGTCTCGTATCTGTTAGATGGATTCATTTGGTTGCAATAACAGTTTCTCTATCCACAAATTTACGTATGTTCTTCACTGTTTCGGAAAC
>NW_022734345.1:177579-187565 GCF_011630105.1 Anneissia japonica | reverse complement strand
TTACTAATATTGTCACTTCCCGATGATTTACTCCTATCAATTTGACTTAGAAGCGTCTCAATTTTATTTTTATCAATTTGAAATGTTGAAAGGTTATCGAGAGGATATTCTAGGAGATGGGGATAGACGGAATTAAAATTATTTACCTTAAATACAGATTTAAAATAATCATTAAAAACCTTAGCTTTCTCCCCTGGTGTAGATAGAAGTATGTCCCCATGGCGAATAATAAATTTATTTCTATTTTTATAGCACGGTTTAATCCAGCTCCAAAATCGCTTGGGGTTAGCACTCATGTCATTTGATAAATACCTTACCAGTAGGAAAGCCACTCGACAAATCGAGTCAAATTTCACCTATTAGAGGGCGCTGTATTTTTTCGAGTTTTGTTTAAAATACTGAAATTTTGAGCCTTTGGAAAACACGGCAATTCATAAATTTCGTCGTAAAATGTAACACTTTTAACAATGGAAGACGTTTAAAAAGCATTGAAATACATGGTCATATATGTTTTATGAATTTTGACTGGCGTGATAAAGTGTAATTTAATGGACAATTCGCGATACCACATTTCCAAATTTGTGCTGTAGTAATTAAAATCACCTTTTTTACAACTTAAAAAATTTTGATCTGTATTGCATTCAAAATCTCTTGTAAATAAACTTATTATCTACATTTTAAGATATTAGGATAAAAAATCGATTATTTGGGACGCAACTCCGACTATTCAAACTAAAGTACCTCCATTCCGACCGGCTCGAAACTGATAGAAATCGCCTTTTGTAAATACTCAGTCGATCTCGAGGGTCTCGTCCCTTGCTTCATTAAAACAAGATGCATAATTAACGTAACAAAAAATACTTATTAAAACGTATTCATCTAGAATAAATATGCATCAGTGTTACAATTAATTATAATTGTAAGACTAAATCATTTGTAGCGATTAACATACTAATCAAATGTCTTAAGTGTGTACGTTGTATACGAGCCTACGGCCTAGGCTGGTTTGTTTACATTTTCGAGGGGGGCCTAGCCCAATCTGGTAGCCGCGAATATTTAGCGAATAAAAGCGGACGTTTGATCCTCTTGCATCTTAATAATTACGTATTTTAAGGGCGTTTTGTCCAAATACATTGCCTCAATAAACACTTTTTTTAAAGTGCATACTTGTATGTATTGGAAATCGTGAAATTTGTTAAGTTTATTTTTTGTAGTTTGATTTGGGTTTTTTCTGTTTTTCTCTATGTTCATTTAAATATAATTAAGTTTTAAATTGGCCTAATTTGTAATTTTCTATTACAATTTACATATATATTTAATTGTTTATTTAATTATTTAAGTGGTATCTGGCTCATTTGAGTTATAGCAATGTACTTTGCTTAAGTTAAGCTACCCCGTCCAGCATTTTTAAAATTTTTTTTTCGTTATTGTCATTTATTGTCACTAATTGTAAATGTTGGTCGAATAAATAAATGAAATGACTATATTTCACTCTGCTCATAATATCAGGTCACAACTTCGCACAACACAACAACTACGGTAGGCCACTAACATAGATTTGAAGACACTAAAATGTAAAATAAAAAAATTGATTTTTTTTTTTTTCTTTATAAAAAAACAATACAATTTATTTCTTTTACTCGCTCTGGTTACGGTAATAAAATCAGTTTTAAAAACTTGGCAAATGCTAGCACAAAAAAAGAAAATGTTTGTATTTTGGAATAAAAGAACCATACTACTACAGCTGTACAAATAATGTTGTAAAGTATCATAAAAATAAATAAAGATAAAATATTTATTTTACTTTTTATTTATAGGCCTATGTATGTAAACAAATTTTAAGGCATCCTGTTGTTGGCATTTGATTGCTCTTGGATGTGGTTCCTGAAATAAAATAAATAATTAAATAAAATAAATACTGAATAAGGGCCACAATATCACGTTAGTACTGACTACATCATCCTAAATTTAACCATTCAGAAAATAAATATTTAAATGTTTTAAGCCTTAAAATCACTAGGTTTAGAAGGACATAGAAAGACAATATAAGATAATACATATTGAAGTTAAACACTGACGAAATGACATGATAACTAACTGATTCAATAAAAAAGAATAAACATTGGTATACAATAATTAGGCCAAAATAAAAAATATTGTTCAGGGTCATTCACCCCCACCTACATTTCACAAAAAATAAAAAATTAAGAGGCAGTAATTTTAAAAATAAACATTTTCAAAAATGCTATTCAAAATCACGATATTTTAAATTAAATAAAACAATAACTTCACCAACCAAGTGTACCGGTAATATTTATTGTAGGCCTATAGAAAATGATTAATTTTAATAATTTTTGTTTTATTGAAAATTTGACACCATTCTGCTTAGATTAAGTAATCTGTAGTCTGAAGTTGGGATTTTGTTTAGGCGCCTTGTGCTCTCCACATGTTACCACGTAATAAAATGATGCTTGCTTCAATCTATTTTTAACATTCTTGTCAGCAGTTTGAGTTTGTTGAAAAACCTATCATAAAGAGAAAACAATATAATAAAAATTAATACTGTACAAACCAGAAAAAATATTTGCATTTTCCTGCTTTTGTTTGGTGAGTTATTTGATGCAGATTGCTGTGCAGTAAGTATACAAGTGCTAGATCAAACTCTAATTCTAATTAAATTTGTATGATTGGATGGAAAGGGCACATATAATTTAGATCACTTTTTTTAAAAATAAAATTGATGAGGGAGGGAGGTTTTTTTTTTTTAATCAAAACAATAGATTATTTCGCTTTTGTTACATCGATGAGGGAAGGACTGTTTATATTTGGTCTGTAATAGTAAATATTGTTTAAAAATTGGTTAAATTTTAAAGTTTCTTAAAGATATTGTATTTGAAGTAACAAAATTGCATTGTTTTTTTATGTTGTTGAAATAATTGATGCCCTGAAGTGCCTGGTATAGCAATATATTTCATAATAATAATTAATTATTATTTTAATTAATATTAAAAAGTAAGATATTACAGTACTGTTATAATAAATACGCTAAAATAAATATCTATCAATCACAGTAAATTACTATTTATTAGGCCCCATAAAAAAAATTATTAGTTTATCATCCTATCAAGACCAAAAAACTGATGAGGGAGGGAGGTTTTTTTTTTTTTTTTTTATTATTTTTATTAATATTAAAAAGTAAGATATTACAGTACTGTTATAATATATACACTAAAATAAATATCAATCACAGTAAATTACTATTTATTAGTCACCGATCTAGGCCTAGGCACGAAAAAATCTGTTGCCTCAAACCCACCAAACAAAAATTAAATACTAAATAGCCTAGGCAGGGTCAGCTTTATCCAAAAAAGAATGGGATAATAAAATACAACTGGCAGCATAATTCTAATATTAATAAACCTACCTAAATAAACAACATATTTTATTTTAACCACCTAACAATACGCTGTAGCCGATTATTAAACTGTACAGATGCTTCCTAATTTTGGCGGCCGAGGCTAGCTTAGTGAACAGCTAGGCCTACATCACACGTGGTGTGCTGATCGAAACGTCTCACACTACAGGTAGCCAGTACAATCTAACGAGCCAAAGACTGATGTAAAAATTTTGATCTGTGTTCTTATAGGTTACAATCGAATAAAATTAAACTTGACAATTCTGAAGTAAAAAAAAAAATTCATTATTTGGGACGCAAATCCGACTATTCAGAAAAATGTAAACAAAGAAGTATCAGACCTTACCAATTTTTTGACATCATCACAACCCCAACTTCGATCGATGAGTTCTTCGTGTTCCTGTCGAGTTTTCCGAAAGAAACCGAGTGGATCGCAAACTTGACTTATTAGGTAATGTTGTTACCATATTAGGTAATTCTGGGCGGTCTCTAAATATTTGTTATCTTTTTTTAGAACAAGCTTATGTTTATTGGAAAATCGGCGCGAAAACGTGTCACACATTTGAACGACTGGGGGCGCTTGTCAAACGCTAACCCGGAAGTAGGTGAAAATTAGCCGAATAACGGTTAAATCACGAAGTGGCTTTCCCACTGTTACGGCCGCCGAAAAATCATCATGATGCTAGTGTGATGTGTTGATGGGCCGGAGCTGCTTTAATATTCTCAGATGCGTTTACCATGAACATGCGTGACAGCCGGAGGAAAGAATATCTCAATAGCGGTACGAGTATTTGTAATAGACCTATTTGACTATTTGTAATAGACATATTTGAAGTCTGATCACGGAAACATAAGCATGAGGAAACTTCACCATTTACCAAATTTTCAATTTTTGAACCAGGTTTTGCCGATCTCTTCTTATCTCTATTAATTACTGCTTCAGGGAATTTTGTAACAAGATTAACAGTGACGCTCATTAGTTGTGAATAGTTCATAAGAAAACTAGCACAAATAAATCAAAAACCATGTTGTAACCTCTAACATAAGTCATTGATTTTTAAAATTCAAAAGTATATCTATTATGATTTTTATCTGAAATTATAGCTAAGGTAATAAAAATTGCCAATTTTTTTTAACAACAGGTTTTTAAAATTTTCCAGCCTGGTTTTTAAATACTATACTGGTAATTTATTGAGAAACAGCAATGCCTGTACAAATATACTAATCTTACAGGCATTAAAGAGCTACGATAGAAAATACATTTGAACAAATTTTTCGGTCTTAAATTAATACATAGAACATATTCAATCAGAACCTAAACAAATTATGCAAATTTAGCACTACAAGAAATATACTCATACATACACATAAAACATACATAAACAAATATATAATTATATACATATATATATATATACATATATACATAACATACATACATACATATACATATATACATATACATACATATACATATATACATATTATACATACACACACATATATACATACACACCCATACACACATACATATACCCAAAAAAAAAAAGTAAGTTTGATAACGTGATGTCTGACGAAAGTCACCCGTTACATTCAACTATTGCTAGTTGCGTTATACAACGCAGCGGTAGACTGAGGGTACCGGCTGCTAACACGAACCGTTATTCTAACTCATTCATTGCGAGGGGCATTTACCTATTTAATAGTAGATATGTAAGATAGTTATTATTTATTGCATTGAATTACTTTTCCTGCTTATTTTATTGAAAGAGCGATGTAATTTCCAAGGATTTGAATTAATAAAGTGATGTCTATGTCTATGTCTACATATACATATTATACATACACGCACATACACACATATATACACATATATACACACATACATATATATACACCCATACATATACACAACTTAAAAAGAAAAAAAAATACACATACATACATTTTTACGCATATATACACATATACATATATATATACACATATACACATATACATACATATACACATACACACACATATACATATACACACATACAAAAGACACACACACATGCACATAATATACACAAACACATCTACACCCATATACGTATGCACACAAATCACATAAAATGTCAATTGATACTTAGAAATTACAATTTCTTTAAAAAAAAAAAAAAAAAAAAAAACGTTAAAAATTATAACAGTTAGAAACTTAACTAAAAAACATAACAAAACATGCAAGGCAAATGAGATAGAATAGAATAAACAATAATATCATCAACTATAGTTGGATGATAATTCATCATGAGATGTTTATCATCAAAGTTATAAGTGTTTTATTTCTTATTTTATGTACCAGTTAATTTGCAATAAGTTTTTATACATATTTCATACAGTTGAGAAAAAAAAAACTAATGGAAATTATGCGAACATTTTACAGTGTTTTAAACATAACAAAACAGACCTTCCTAAACAGACATGAGGAATAGGCCTATAAACAAAGTATAGAAAAAAATCATTTATAAATACCAAGCATATAAGAGTATCGGTAGTACTAGATTGGCATCGTAAACGTCTATTTAACATTTAACATTGTTGTACGTAAAACCCATGCTTGTTTAATATAGCTCTTACAGAAGTAGTCAAATATTTTGTTAATTTCATTTACAGTTTCTGGTTTCTGTTATCGCTTCCTAGGGTTAGTCATAATTTTAAGTCAGAGCTACCCATTAGAAAGTACAACCAAATTGTATATAAATTACTAGAGGAAAGATTATGTTCAAGTTTACAATATTCACTTGAACGTATAGCATCCAAACATTTACAATTAAACATGAAATGAACAATGTCTTCTTTATTATTTTTGCATAATGGGCATGTGCCATCATTTTCCTCTTCCCAAATAGATCTCCTAAGGTTAAGCGCAAGTGTATTTGACCTGGCTTTAAATTTGAGGCTTGCCCCTAAGAAGTCGTGTTTATCTAATAGATACGGCTCTAGGTATGGTGTGGATTTAAGTGTGACGTAATTAGTCAGTGTTGACTTCTTTCTAGCTTCGTCGAATATATGAATACCATCAACGCTTTTAATCATATTTTTAGAGATAGTGACCCATTGGTTGTTTATATTTGTCTTTAGGTTAAATATGTAGCTCATTCGACATGAATCTAGTAAGCTTTGCATATGGCAATACCACTTCCACTTAAGTGTATGTATGTGGCCAGTGTATAGCATAACATTGAAAGCCAGCTTTGGCCAGCGATTCATTTTCATATTTTGCAAACGGCTAAAAAAATCAATGCGTTGCGAGTCCTGGATCGCTGAGATAGATGTCCAGCCAAGATCTCCATAAAGAGTTTCCTTGCACGTTGTTCGAGGTGCTTTAAGTATGGCCTTTGCCATTTGGGTCTGTAATTTTTCGAGATTTTGAACGTCACTTATACCACCACAGACATATGTAGAGCACGCATAATTGATTGAGGGAAGAGCGAGTGTCTTCTACAATAGGTCTCCATAAAACACTCTATTATAGTCATCTTGACCATCGATAATCGATTTAATATACGCAATTATCCTGTTGCCCTTCTTCATTACCTCTTCTATATGGTGGTGATTAGAGAGAGATCTTGTAATGTAGGACCCTAAATATTTATAACTGTTAACTTCAGACATACAGTTGTTGCTCAATTGCCATATTTTGTTTTTATCAGTCCTTTTTCAAGTTATCAGCACATTCGATTTCTCAAAGTTAAATTGTAACTTATAATCATTGCTAAATTTTGTAGCAAGATCAAGCATTTTTTGCAATTCATGCTCATCATTAGCAAGCAAGACAACATCGTCTGCCCAGAACAGTCCACTCAGTTGTACATTACACATTTTTATACCAACTTCATTTTCCCTTAGAAGTTTTGCAAATTCATTGATATATACACAGAACAGGATAGGTGACATTGAACAACCTTGTTTTACGCCCTCTTCTATTTCGAAATATTCTGTCTCAACATTTGCAAATTTAACCTTACATTGAACATTATTATAAAAGTTACATAGCAGTTTCCATACATTTCCCCTAATACCTATATTCCATGCTGTTGTTAGCAATTTATCCCTCCATACAGAATCGAAAGCTTTTCGAAAATCTAGAAAAGCCATATAAGTATGTTTACCTTCTGCTAACCTGGTTGCAGCTATACATTTAAGTGTAAAAATATGATCATCGCAGCGATGATCTTTTCTAAACCCACCTTGGATTTCGGTTAATATATGATTATTTTCTAGGAACTCTGTAATGTTCTTGGATAAGATACGTGTGAATATCTTGGACACGCACGAATTTAGTGTTATACCTCTGTAGTTGTTTAAGTCATTTTTTGAACCTTTTTTATGGATCGGGATGATGATACATTTGTTCCATTCGTCAGGAATAGTTTGAAATTCTAATAGGCGGTTAAATAATTGACAAAGGGATTCGTTCAACATTTCGCCACCAAATTTCAGGAGTTCATTAGGGATGTTGTCAGTGCCCGGTGATTTATTATTCTTACATTGTCTTAGGGCCCACTTAATATCGAATATAGATATGTTTATGTCGCAGAGCTGAGACGAATTATCATTTTCATTTATACCCCTATCTAGTCCAGTTTTTATGTTGTTTAATTCCTTCTTTGTTTGATAATTCAAGTTATCTTGCGCATCTAAATTCTTTTGTCCTAATGTCTTCCAATATTGACATATTGCTTGTTGCATATTATACCTGTCAGTTGTTATCTCATCAGAGTTAGGTAGTTTAACTGAGGATACTTATACTTTTTTACGGTTAGAACCCCTTAGGTTTGACCAAAAGTTTTTGGTATTTACTCCTCCATTTTCTGCAATTTGGGCACTTTTATCAATGCGCATCTGCATTATTTTTTGATTTATTGCTTTTTTGACAGCTTTTCTTTTGTTTTGGTAATTTTGCCATAGTCCAACTCCGTGTATTGTACTATTACCATTATTCTTTAACCAATGACGATGTTGTTTACTAGCAGCCTTTCTCTCCTTGATCAAACGATCAATGTTTGCATCCCACCACCTTTTATGTTTACATTTACTGCTTTTAAATCCTTATTTGCTGCTTGTATCAGTTTGGATTGCCATGAGGTCCATAGCGAGTTGGGACAGTCAAATTCACTGGCGTCCCACTCTTCAAGGGTATGCTCTATTTCTTCCTGGTAATTTGACCAGTCTTGGTTTATTGAGACATTCCAAACATTGGGGTTGTTTTCAGTTATCTTTTTATCTAATTTACTAAGGTTTTGCTTAAAATTAATTATCATTAAATTGTGATCCCTTCCTAGATGGAAGCAGTGGTCTTCGTCAACAATAAATGATTCTACATATTTTAGCAGCTCTTCGGATGCTAACATATAGTCAATCGTGGAAGACTGATTATTTCTCATCCATGTTATCTTTCCTTGGCAGATTTGTGTACAATTGAGTATTGTGAGTTCTGAGTCTTCATGAAAGTCAAGAAAACGTTTACCATTTATATTAAGGATAGGGTTTCCAAAAAGGATTGCATTACCAATCCTGGCATTGAAATCTCCCATTATTAATATTGGCAATTCTGTCTGGTATTTTTCGTTTTCTATCTGTATAGTTTCTGAAAGTAATTGGTTATATAATTCATTAGATAAACTCGTATCAGTGCCTTCTACCGGAAAGTAGGCCACTGCTATATACATTTGTTCGTTATCGTTTAACTTAACTTTGATCCATAATCTTTCATAGTCATCATCGTTTGAGTCAAAACAATTATCTTCAGTGACTGTAACCCCTTCCGATATTAGAAAACCAACACCCCACCTTTTTTAAGCCTCCTATTTTTTCCAACCCATTTGTATCCATTGATATCAATTATCTGATTGTTTTGCAGAAAGGTCTCAGCTAAGCCAAATATTTGAATATCATTGTCTTTCAAAAAGTGATCGATCTCATAAATCTTAGATTTAACTCTGTTAATATTATTAAATGCAATTTTTAAACTATTGCATTTATTAATCGTACCTTTCTTTTTGCCACGTCTATGTCGTTTTCTTGGTTTAATTAACGGGTTCATAATAACATTTTCATTTGCAATATGATGGTTACTTACAGTGTCATTATTAACGGTTAAGAACCTGGTTTGTTGTTGTTGACTTGTCCAATTTGTACTACCGGTGGAGAGAGCATTTCCCTCATGACCGGCACATTCTTCATGGCTTTTTCCTACCATCATGATTGGCAATATGCAGACTTATGGCCTAATGAACCGCATGAGTAGCATTTAATATGTTGACCATGAATGTAGGTAAGAATGGCCCCGGAAAAAATGGCCCTGGAAAAAATGGCCCCGGAAAAAAATGGCCCCGGTAAAAATGGCCCCTGATATGACAGATAGGTAAAAATGGCCCCAATGAAAAATTCGGTAATAGAAATGATATATTTTTTTTTAATCTTCAAATATTTAAATACTGTATAAGCAAGATTTGAATCAAGAAATAAAAAATGGCCCTCAATTATAAAATTCAAGAAAAAATTTAATAATAAATAAATAAAT
>NW_022734345.1:173652-177262 GCF_011630105.1 Anneissia japonica | reverse complement strand
ATAAATAAATAAATAAATAAATAAATAAATAAATAAATAAATAAATAAATAAATAAATAAATAAATAAATAAATAAATAAATAAATAAATAAATAAATAAATAAATAAATGAATGCTGTAAAATACCCTGTCGCAAAAATTTAATTAATAAATCAACATAAAAACCTACACTTAACAAAAAACTGATTCAGTCAAAGCCAAACTGGTTAATCTGCTAAGAAGGGCTAATTATTGCTTAGCTCTACTGTGGCTCCACACAGTAGGCCCTATTGATATGTAAATTAATTACTTACTTCCTGTCTCTGCTTGGTATTTTGTTTTTAGTTTTTTCAATTTACTTGATCTTGAGAGTGGTTCCATGATGGACCCGAAACGTCGATCTTTCTTGTCATTAAATTTTGTTTAAATTTTCTTAATTGATTTTATAAATAAAAGCCACAAATAATAATTTGATTTACTAAATTTCATTATGTAAAAATAGTTATGCTTTAACATAGATTAAAAATATGTTACGCCTTACTTATTTTTAATCTATGGTCTTTTTAATTTATTTTCTATTTTTTTTATTGGAAATTCCGTAGTGCAGAGTAAATTTATCAAAACCCATTAGGTTTAAAGTAATATGAAGAAAAAAATTAGTTTATACAGAAATAGTATCTAAAATGATCTCAGTTTCAAAAGTTAAAGCAAAAGATCTAATCTAAACACACAATATTAGGCAGGATGTATTTGTTTGGAAAAGAACCCACTCTTTTGTGAAATTAAGAGGTTTATAGGTGAAAATTGTAAATTTAGAAATAAGTTTTATTTTTTCCTTTGAACTGCGATCAATATGTGATTTTTTTTTTATGTCTTGAAAAGCATTTGTTTTTTTAACAGTTACAGCAGATGCAAATAATGTTCTGAGAGATAATCAAAAAACAATGGCCATTGAATAACATTTTTCGATAGTAGAAATAAAAGTTTTAAAAACATTATTTCACTAACAAAGTAGAGAAATGACATACAGTATACAGTACTTCAACTACCAAAATATGCAACTCATAGATAACCACAACTTCACTTTTGTTAATAAATATCAAATGAATTAACTTTACATGTTATAAACAATGCAAATAAACAGTAGTTAAAGGATGTGGATCAATTGTGTGTTTGAATCACAAGTTCATGTATGGAAAAATGGAGAGGCTTACTTTCTCGCAAACTTAGCAATAAATTGTCTGCTTAGTGTTTATTCAAAGAAGTATTGCTTTTAGTAAACTGAATAATTAGGAATACATTTATTTAAGCAACTAATTTAGTTGCATACTTGGTTTTTACTCATCACTAACTATATCCAAGTGCCTACTACTGGCTTAGAATTATGTATACGTATGGCAATTATGCTAAGAATTAAAATAGCTTGTGATTGTGAGGGTAGGGTGATTATGGTAGGATTAAGTGGTATTGCTAAATCCCACAAACCTCCCAAAACACACTGTAAAAATAAACAATTCAATTGTGATTGACTGACTTGGTATATCAATAAGAAAATTAAATACATTCATAACTATTTTTTGGTTAAAATTTAGATTTTTTATGAAAAAATACTTGCAAATACACCACAAAGCTCTAAACACACTGCAAACCCCATCTAAACCATATAATTATGATTGTAGAGCTCTCTTTTTCTTTAAAAAAAAATAATAATTTGATGTTTATACTAACCCACTGTTTGTGGGGTTTACCAATACACAAATTGAATTTCTGGAAAATTGTGATTCCGCTTTCGTGAAATCGGCCACAAGTAAATTATTTTAGTATTTTTTTCTCTTTAGTGGGGATTAAACCCACTTTTATTTCTTCTTTTCTCTTTGATTTTCATAAATCATGTCATAAAATATCCGTTTTATATATTTACAACAAGCTTAAAAATGAAAGGCTCATATGTATACCATAAGCTTAAAAATGAAAAGGCGCATATGCATACAATTAAAAGACAATTTTTTAAGTGCATGTAGGCCTATACCTTGTCTACTTATATTTGTATACATTTACATTTGTACATATTAAAAAGGGTCAGTCCTGATGGCTGACTAATCAACGCATTCTTAATATTTCTTATTGTATTCAATATCAAATGTCAAAAACGGGGAATCCAAGTTCCATTTACAATTATATCTTAAAGTACGTGCTCTGTCTAAACAAAATGATCCAAGACTGTATATCATATTTAATTTTTTTTTTTTGACCATTGGACCAGGCGCTCAAACAACACTGCAGCCTACCGTAGTCTAATAGATTGTTTTTCAAAGTTTTTTTTTTCAATTTTCCTGGTCTGCAAATTTTTGTATCTTGTTTTCATTCACTTTAATCATAATAATGAATAGATTAGCTGCACGTAGTTTTCAAGTTAGACATAAATTTAGACCTTTTCTAAATGAGTTTAGCCTAGGCCTAGACCTGAATGCCATTGGTTTGTGTAGCAGCCATTGTTGTCCCTCTAGGGCTAACAATAGCATTTTCTGCTAATTGAGCAAGCCTACACTTATTAAGCCTAGACTAGACAGTGGTTTTCGCCATTATTGTAAACCTTCTTCAAGGTTAATTATTTACAGTAAAAATTCATTAATTGCTCTGAAGCCTAAGACTAAGCCTAAGGTGTTGCTTGATCCATTAGTTTTTAAGAATATTAAAGAGTTGGGTATTCTTCGCCCTACAAGGGGTTGCCGTGGAGGTAACAAATCATGGCTGATACGTCAGAGTCTGACGATACATTATTACGTCATTGCCCTTTAAACAAGCAAAACTGCTCCACTTGTTCAGTGAAAACCAACTGCAAACTTTTTAATATGGGAATTTGGAATGCGCAGTCTCTTTGTAATAAAAGTACACCTTTCCCTCAATATATTGTTGATAATGACATCGATATGATGCTCGTAACCGAAACGTGGCTTCGTGAGAATGATGACGCCATTGTTTCTGCTTGCGAGCCAGCCAAACATAAATTATTTTCGTTTCCTAGAGTCAGGTGGAGGAGTTGCAGTTGTGACAACACTGTCTCCCAATTGTTGTAAACTGAATGAGTTTACATCCTTTGAAGCTTGTGAAGCAGAGTTTACATTCCATAATAAAAAAAGTGATTATTGTCACTATTTATAGACCACCACCCGCACCTACCTCTCTGTTTTTTGTGGAATTTTCCCAATTGGTTGAGCGTTTTTTACTTCTTCCCAACCTTATTATTGTTGGAGATCTGAACATCCACATGGATGATACTAGTAACCACCACACAAACCGTTTTGTAGAAATGCTTGAATCATTTAATCTTGTGCAGTTAGTGAGTCAGTCTACACATGTACATGACCATACTCTGGATCTTGTGATTACTAATAATCAGAACCTCATAAAAAATTGTCATGTACACCAGTACCACTTATCTGATCATTACATTGTTCAAGCTCCACTTGATATAACCAAACCATTAAATTATAAGAAGGTTGTATTCCGTAACTTTAAGAACATCGAAAATAGTGTTCTTACAACCTTATTTTCTGTAGCATTTTCTGGCTTCGGCAACAATGTCAACAACCAAGATGTTAATTCTATGGTATCTGCATATAACAGAACC
>NW_022734345.1:161209-172610 GCF_011630105.1 Anneissia japonica | reverse complement strand
GTATATATCTGTATGTGTGTATCTGTATTGTAACAACAGCTATCAGCACTGCATACTTTCGGATCGACGATTCGAAAAAGTAACCAAAAGTCCAAAAGTATATGTACTGCGCATGACTGGACTACACAGGCAAAGCTCCCCGGTGTGTTATTTATTTACATCTACTAGGCCAAAGAATAAGCTAGGCCTACGTGTTTGGAAAACTGGATAACCTGAAAAAAAAAAATTAAGTGTATGGCTCGCTGACTCGCATGGCTCGCTGACTCGCATGGCTCGCATGACTCGCTGGCTCGCACTTTGGCACTACTCGCACGGTAGTAGAGCCGAGGCTTATCCAAGGTGGAAGCTACCGGAGCCCAGCATACTGTCGCCGGAGTACCTGCGTGTACGCGGTAGTGGTGGTGACGCCGTCTCAACAACAGGAGTGCCCATTTTTCATTTTGCTGCTTGGTTTTTTCCATTCTTTGGTCTGCCTGTTTTTTGAAGGCTTAATTTATCAATTATTTATTTATTTATTTATTTATTTTCTATTTGTTTATCTATTTACTTTATTCATTTATTTATATTTATTTAACTTTTAATAAATTTAATTTGTTTTAAAATATTCTGATTAATATTGGCTCTTTAATATTAGATATAATATAATTTAATTTTTTAAATTCTTGGTCCTACTTTTTTCGGCGCCTTGAGACGATTTTATTGTGGAAGGCGCACTACAAATATCCCACCATTACTATTACCATTACAATGTTCGGAAAAGCTGGTAAGTGATCTAGGTTAAATTTGTTTTTTATAAAATTCCACATACTTTTAGCTTCTTTACATTCAAAAAAATAATGTATTTCATCGTCAAGTACATTACATTCAGTGCACAGATTGTCGTCAATAATTTTCCATTTGTGTAATAACTTTCTTGTGGGTACAATCATATGTAATAATTTAAAGTTTAGCTGTCTAATACGGTTTTCGTTAATACATTTTACTTTTCGGTTCCAAACATTATACCAGTCAATATTGTCTTGGTCCAACACTTGCTCCCATTTAAATTGGGTCTTTGTAGGGAGCTCAACAACATTGTTTACTAACACTGAATATATTTGTTGTGTTTTCATACTTAAAACTACATTTTTATTTACTTTTGCTGATAATACTTTTCCATTTATTTGGTACTGCCATTTTAATTGTCGCGTATTCTGAAATCCAATTATGTTTTACCTTCAATTTGCTCACAAGCTCTTGCTCAGGAATAAACATATTATTTTTAACTATATCTTTTATTTCATAAATTTCAGAAGTAATCCAATTTCTGTAGCATAAAGAAACATTTTTTATACATATGTTTTTGTTACCCCATAGACTTTGTTCCATTATGGAATTGTACGTTTCTGGATAACATAATTGGCTTTCATTAACGCTTACGATTGCTTTAGCAACCGAGTTATAGAAAGGTGGCAATTTTATATTTTGTGGAAGCTTTGTAAAATTCAAAGTAACATTTATTGGTCCAATTTCTTCAAAGTAATTTAGTGGTAAGTATTTCCATTTTGCATCATCATTTTCATAAAGACGTTTGAACCACTTTATTTTTAAAGCCGTTACTTGTGCACTAAAATCAGTGACTCTAAGCCCACCTTGACAATAGTCTGCATACATGGTCCTTCTTTTTATTTTATCTTTTTTTTTTTCCATATGAATTTAAATATTATTTTTTCAACATCTTTTATTATATTTTTCGGTATATCAAGAATACTTGCATTATAGACAAGTTTTGATAGGGCTAGTGTTTTGACAATAGTAATCCTACCAAAGATTGTTAAATTCCTTTTCTCCCATACAGCCAATACGTTTTCTAATGAATCAACCTTTTCTTTCCAATTTTTTTTTGGTAGCAAAACTCTTTGTCGTGGCCAACATAAATTCCAAGGATTTTAAAAGGAATTAATGGCCAGCATATGTTACCTGTATCCTCACTTTGTTTTTTCCTATTTAACCATAGTGCGTGGTTTTAATCTTTATTTAATTGTAAAACTGAAACCTTTCCAAAGTGTTCAATCAATTCTATACTTTTTATAATACTCTTTTTATTTTTCAGAAAAAGAACAGTATCATCTGCAAGTTGTGCAATTTTGACCGTACGATTGTCTCTATTTGTATCTAAATTTAAACCAACAATTGTTATGTCATTTCTAATTTTTGTTGCAAGTACTTCGGCGACTTGGATAAAAAGGAGGGCCTTGCCTTATGCCTTGTTTCATACTAAAACTTTCTGATATCCAGCCATTATTTATAAAAATGCTTTCAGTTTTCTTATACATTGTTGTAACCCAACTAGTAAAAGAATATCCGAAGTTAAAATAACGAATCTTTTAGTAAGTACGAATGTTGCAATTTTATAATCAATATTGAGCAGAGTAATTGGTCTCCAATTATTTAGATCTTGGTGATCACCCTTTTTATAAATTAAATTAATTAAGCCTCTGCGTTGCGTTGCTGAAAATTCTTGGTTTTGATAACCATAATTGATTTAAGGCATCACATACAATATCATCAATAATAGGCCAGAACTTATGATTAAATTCTACAGTTAAACCATCAGAGCCCGGTGCTTTATTATTTTTCATTTGATTAATAGCCTGCTCGCATTCCAATAATGTTAATTCACCCTCGCAGACTTGTTTTTCTGCTTCAGAGAGCACCTTTAAATCAATTCCTGACAGATATTCAGTAATTGCGTCATTGGAAACTTTTTGTTTTGAATAAACTTTCTTAAAAAAAAATAACTTGTTGTTCAAGTACTTCATTGATATTTGATGTTAGTGATCCATCTTGTTTTTTCAATACCTTAATGTGCTTATTTTTATTGTTGTTTTTTTCTAAACCAAGAAAGAATTTTGTGTTTCTTTCACCTTCTTCAACCCATTTAGTTCTACTCCTAATCTGGGCACCTCTGGCTTCTGTAATATGTATATTATCTAAATCCTTTTCCTTTTCTTCTAATTTTTTTTCCAATTGTTCATTTTTGTCATGAATTATTGAATCGTTTAGAATTTTTATATCATTTTCAAGGTTTTTCTTTTTTTAAACTGTTTTTTCCCCTTCCAAATTGGGCAGAAAATTCTTTTATTTTAATTTTTATCAATTCCCATTTATCCTGTGGATTTAATGCTTTTATTCTGCATTGTTTAACTAAATTTATAATATACTCAATATATTCATCATCTTCTAGGTGTTTATTATTTAATTTCCATATACCAAGTCCTCTTTTCTCGCTGGTTGTTTTGAATTTTAACGAGACTGCTTGGTGATCAGTGAGAATTGCTGGTCTAATATCATAGGAATTAACGTTTTGTATTAGATTTTTAGAAATAAGTCTTCTATAAGTTCTAGTTGATTTTCTGCGCCATGTAAAATGCTTTTTATTTGGATTTATAATTCTCCAGATATCAACTATTTTATTATTTTTCATGAAGTGTTTTAACGTAAAAATTGAATTATCACAGATATTTTTGCTTCCTTTTTGATCAACATTTCGATTTAAAACACAATTCATATCTCCGGCGAAAATTATGTTGTAATTGTCATTTTCATTATCAATGAAGTCATCGATGGTTTTGTGCATCATTCTAAGGAAGGTACTTCTTTCTTTTACATTATTAGGTGCATATACATTAATTATAACAAATTGAAACGTCTCAATTATGACGTTAATGAGAACAAATCTCCCATTATCATCAATAAGCGTTTTGTTAACTTTGTAATCGCAATTATTTTTAATTAGAGTTGATACTCCACGGGAGTGAGAAGAACCATAACTATTATACGCTTCCCCCTGCCAAGTAAATTCAATCGAGTTGTCTTTGGTCAGGTGTGTTTCTTGTACACATAAAATATCCACACTGTTGTCATTTGCCCATTTAAACACACTCAATTATTTGGATCTTTCTCTTAAGCCTCTCACATTGAGAGTGAGTAAATGAAGTTTAGGTTTCATCCCATAGACTTAGGGAATTTTACTTTTCTAATGATGATGATACTGATAAAAGTAAATATAAATGCAATTAATAATATGAAGAAAAAAAAAAGAATCCTAGTATTAATAATTACAAATTTTCACTTCCTCGGTAGTGAGCTTAAAATGATAATACGATAAGCTCTACTAATCCAACTAATCATCTCTAACTACCCTCGTTTACAATGGTTTTGCTTATGACAGCATATATACATAATAGTCCACACATATATACATATATATATAAATATATATATACATATATATCTATATATATATATAAATATATAATTTTTTTTTTTTTTTTTTTTTTTTAGCATACGAGTGTACCGTTTCATTTCATTTATCATAGTGATACGGATAGCAATTTTGCTTTCCGGGTGAATGTAATTAAAGGAAAGTATTATTACAACTACACTAATAAAAGTGACAGTGAAAATATTAAAAGTCATAATAAGTTAGGACTAAACGAGGTAGAAAAAAAAAAGAAAAACGATGGACTTCAAACCACCATCGTTACAACTTTCGTACAATATAACAGCTGTTAGACTTTGAGCAGAGGTTGTACAAATCAATAAAGTTCGATGAGAAGCTTGCATATTTGTGAGGTCTCACCACGAAATGAGACACATCGTTGGTGAAATCATATTGAGATATTCACCAAAATAGATTAAAGGCAACATTTTTACAAAATTTTGATTTTAATGTTTTTGAATAACTTGATACTTATATTTTATGATTGTGTACTTTTTAAGTGAATTTTCTTACGAAAACAGTGTTCTCTTTGCATATTCTGTAATTCTAGTCCTATTATTTGTACAGGTTATTTTATCTTTGAGGCCAATTTTCTCAAAACCTGGTTCTTATTCATTTAAACTTTAAATGCTAACATCTCTAGATCTATTTATCCTAGGGAAGCCATTCAAAGGCCAAATTAAAGCTTATAATGTGATCTACCAAAATGTAATATAAACTCATTTTTTTATTTTCTAACGATGAGACTCATTTTGTAGTGAGACCTCACATTTATGTTAATAATATAAATAATAGTATGCCCAATTTTCTCGGCATAAAGGAATATAAGATTACCAGTAATACCAAAATAAATATTACAGTTGCATTTGCTCATGAACATCATTTGAATAATAAAGTGTAATAATAATAATAATAATAATAATAATAATAACAATAACAATAATAATAATAATAATAATAATAATAATAATAATAATAATAATAATAATAATAATAATAATAATAATAATAATAATAATAATAATAAATTTAACGCACAGGATTATATTTACAGACGGTGTATTTATTGTCTCAGACCACCGTTTACCATTTGTGCACATTATGGAAGATATAATTTACTTTTTGTTTTTTTGTTTTTTCTTTTCTTTTTTTTTCTTTTGCTTGATTTTCTTCTTTTTTTGCTTCCCGGTTGACTGGGGGGAGATTTCATCCGATTTTGCGGCTTCATTTGTGTTGTTATTTTCGTTATCTTTCTTTCTTCTTTCACTTGCTCAGTAGACGGAGATTTCATAAAGTCGGTTATCTTTCCTTGTTTCATGAGATTCTGCTCTGTCTGTTCGATATGATCTTTATTTTCTGCTTCACTGGATTCCGAACCTTCATCAGTATCATCATCGGTGTCGGTCTTATTTACACCTCGTTCCCACATTTCTTGGATGAGTATTTCTCCAGAGTTATCGTGTAACAACTTCTCAACGCTGCACTGATCTCTTCTGTGTCCCTCTAATCCACAAGAATGGCATACAAGCTTGTTTGTGCAGGTCTTTGCATTATGCCCATTCTGTAAACACTTTGAGCATTTACTTCTCTCGTCAACCTGACCATTATGAAAGATTCTTGATTTGAAATTATTTATGCTTAAGGATCGTGGTAAAGTCGTAGTTAGGGTTTCGGCATATATTATCCGATCTCCATCTACTCTAAGCTTCATCCGTTGGATTGGGCCTTTAATCTTGCAATTAAAACGTAGCAGAGCTATTTTAACTTCATTATCTGCTACTGAAAGTGGTAGATCTTTTACAATTATCCGGGTTGCGTCGGCATCATAAGGTAGATAGGGTTTTTGTCGTATACCTGGATATTCCTACCTCGGATATTTATTCCCGTAGTAATCAGGCTTACCCTACCTTGTTGTGAATCGATATATAGCCTCCATAGATTCTTGATACGTTGTATTTCTGTAATATGCTCATTTTTCACTGTTTTTATGAGAGCCTTATATATTTCCTGTGGCTCGACATAGGAATCACCTTTGGTATTTACCTCATCTACCTTCATAAAAACCGGTTTCACCTTGTTTGAAGGGTCTTGAGCTCCCGCGTCTGGTGTCACATGACTATCATTGGGCGCATCGTTTGAAGAGGTAGTCATCATAATTTTGAAAGTTAGATGCCGTTTTATGATTCACAATAAATCCAATAATGCTTTACCTGTATTTTCTTTAAACATATATCTTCTTTATACAATTTTCTGAAGTAGACTTCAATTGTAAAACGATATTTGAAGATTTTTTTTTTTTGCGGAGCAGGTAAACGTAACGTCTCCTTAGAGTAATGTCTACCGCCCTCTCTCAAATTATTTTAGTATTAATAAATGCATGATTTATGTTGATTTATTGATGATGTTGTTGCTATTTTTTAACATTTAAATGGAAAAAAAATAAAAAGTGTAAGACATGGCTTTTTATTTATCTTTGAATATTTTATCATTAAATATTAATTCTTGCAAAAAGTAAAATGTAAATGGCAATTTGTTTGATGTTAGATTCCGAAAACTAAATTATTTAAGATAAAAAAATAAATATATTGACTCAAGAAAATCAGTTTTAATACAGAATTTGATTATTGGGGAGATTCCTTTTAAAAACTAAATTAATTAAGATAAAAAAAATGCATATAATGACTCAAGAAAATCAGTTTTAATTCAGAATTTGATTATTGGGGCCACTTTTACCTACCTGTCATATGGGGCCATTTTTACCGGGGCCATTTTTTCCAGGGCCATTTTTTTCCGGGGCCATTTTTTCCGGGGCCATTTTTTCCGGGTCATTCTTACCGTACACCGTTGACCATGTCTACAGTTCTTTTTGACATGGTTACTTTCGCCGCAGAAATGACAAATTGTGTGCTAGCTGTGCTTGTAGTTGAAGCCATGGTGTCTGTAATTGTCATGATTCAACATCCTTCTTGATGTTTTGTGTGTCGGTTGATTGTTTGAGCGATCTTGTTTGCGAATTATAGTGTGTTGCTTATTAATATTGTGTAGCAGGCGCCTTGTACCATTGGTCGATAGGTGCAGGCCATATCTGTCTAGCATTGATGTGTCTAGCGAATTGTCCCGCAGTTTAAAGTTTTCATCGTTGTCGATTAACAAGCATCCATTTGTGGAGGCCAGTGTTCTAAGTTTCACATTTAATTTATCCACAAAAAATTGGTGACCTGGGCGATCAGCGCGTGGGAGTACTGTCGATATAGCGATCAGCGTGTTTGGAGAGCATTTATGGACATCGGATATGATTTCATCGTATTTACTTTCTGCTATTTTTTCATCGGCTTCAGAGGTGCAATCGTTAGTGCTTCCGTGGATTACGATTGTTGCGAATTTGTGAATAGGTAATACATCCAATCTTGCCTTGATATCATTGATGTTTTTACCACGTAAACACTCGACTGATGTGTTTTCTAGACCTTTCTCTTTAATATCACGGATCATAGAGTCGCTTATCAGAAGGGTGGATGGTGAATGTGGTTGTTTATTCACTGCATTGTTGTTTTTCACTACATTGGTAGGCCTATCTTGTTTATCTGCTGTCTTGCTATTTTTCTGTTTATATGTTTCCTGTCTGTCAATGACTGTTGCCATTTCATGATTATTGTTGTGCATATTCTGTTCTGATGGATCGTGTGTAGGCCTAATCAAGTTTAATTTGTTGGTCAGTTCCTCATTCTTGTTTTCAAGCGTTTTAATCTTCGTTGCCTGATTAGATAATAGCATATCTTGGTCTAAAAAATTGTTCATCAATTCGTTTACTTTATTTGTTAGCTCTTTAATAGCAATAGGTAAGCGGTGGCATGACAAGCACATCCATGTAGTAGGTTTCTTACCCTTCATTCCAATACATGATCGATGGTATAGCTGGTTACATAAGCTACATTCGATAGCTGGTGCCGTGTCGGGTTTTGTTTGCAGCTTACACGCATCCAAGAAGCATTGTATATTTCTTGTTGAAGAGACTGCCAGTGTCATATTGTCACTTGTAGTTTTCATTTCATTATCCTTTTTGGATGTTGTTGTTTCAGTAGGCATGGTTTTGTGAAGGGTTGATATACGCTTCGTAGCATAATCGCGAAGCTCATTTGCGATTTGGAAACCATAATTTGCGATTGCTGTTTGGTCATAATTTGGTAGCAATACTAGTAACTCATCGCGTAAGTTCGGCAACATACCAATCGTATCAAAGTTAATAAGTTCTTGAATGGCCATCTTATCCAACAATCTAATAAATGGGCATCTGTGACTGCAGTAGAAGCATCATTTAACATTGTAACTTCATCTTGAGCTGTAGTAGACCTACTACAAGTGGTAGCCATGATGCTTTCTTTATGTGTAAGTCAATATGCAACCAACAGCTTGCAGTAGTTGCTGTTTATTAGCTTACTGTTTAGCCCAATCTCAAAGACAAAGGCAAATCGCTTAATGGTGTCAGAAGGCTTTCTTTCCTGTGTAAGTTGTGTTCAAATCAGGCTTGGTTTTCTAATCAGCCTACACTTTAACAGTCAATACTATAATAATTAAACATTTAATCCTGGCATATTTTATATAGAAAGGATCAGCATACTATCCTCTAGATGATGATATAAAAAACTCGCTGAGAAATCTTATCATACTTACATAAAATGACTTCCGTATTTAGTAATAGTATATGTAATAAGATAGTAACAGCATGAGACGCATACCACGCATATTATTATTAGCCTATAGGGCACAGCTAATATTATTTTTTAGTGATCTTGTCATTTCACCACCGAGCATTGGAGGTGATAACATAAGGTAAGTTGTGAGATTATTCATTGATTTATTTACTTTGTTTTAGATGAAAATGCTATAATTACAGCCACAATAACAACAGCAGCAACAACAACGTGGTGGACTTATAATTTAAGCTGAAAGAATAGGAATAAATTACTATCTTTTTAAGTACACAAATAATATTATTTCTTTGAATGCCGAAATTAGAACCATAACCAGTCATTATTTATGTGTTTTTTTTATTTCTGCATTTTTTTAACTCTCCTTAATTGGCTATGTCTCTCTTGAAATAGGAAAGTATACAACAAGTATGATAAAAACAAAATAAAAGAAAGACCTTCAAAATTGTAAAATTTATTGGATTTTTTATGTAATTTATAATTAGTTATTTGAAAATTAAAAGTGAATTTGAGAGATAAATGATCAGAAGAAAATATATTATGACCAACAACAATGTCAGAAATAAGGTCGTTAGAATTGCATAAAATGACATCTAGAATATTGTTATTACACGTTGGCTTCACATTACATTGAAATAATAAACTGTCTATAAAAAGTTCACCAATAGAGTTCATGGGAGCTGATCCAGTCCCATCACGTGTCCATAATATTGAGAAGATTAACATCCCCACCAGTATTAGGTTATGAAGAGGATATGTAGGTATTGTGTCCTCAACTTACTGAGCAATTTTAAGTACACTATCTCGACCGACCGCAATTTGGTGCTGTGTAGACAATTCCTATGAGGACTATTTTGCTTTTACTAAACTTAACTTCAGCCCATAACAATTCCACGCCTCGTGTTCCAGATGATCTAACCGTCGTGACTTGAATTTATTTGAAGTTAATAACATACCACCACCACCACGCCTTCCATCATTTCTGTCTTTCCTATGCAAAGTGAAATATATGAGTGATTAAATGAGATAAACAATATTGGAGACATGGGGACATTGTTTATCTCATTTAATCACCCTCCTTTATTTATTGCCGACTGTTTATTGTTTTACATTGGATCTGGTATTTGCCAACTTTTGTAATCAGTTACGCTGATGAAGTATTGAGGACAAGACGAAATATTCGTTTCCTGAATAAATTATAATTTGTTCTACTGTCTAACCCCTAAAGTTTTGTAAGCGTTCGAGGATGGGCAGATAAGTAAAATTGTTAACAGAGAATAATGTATGTACAAATGAATGTCCAATCCAATCCAAATCTTCGACTTATAAGGCGAAGTTATATTATACAAGCCTCAATGCGCCAATTTGAGGTAGTGCTCAAGAAAAAAAGGAACGAAGTGAGACGGAAAACAAGGGAAAAAGCAGAAAGCAGAAAAAAAAAAAGAACGAAAGAAAAAAAAAACAAAACCCCAAAACAGAAGCGGAAGACAAAAATATAATATTGAGCTGAAAAGATGACTTTTAGGCCTCATTTTGAAAATCTTTTATAGACGGCCATTACGAGTGCCCTTCCGCTTTCAAAATGTTTGCCTTCAGTGCAGCGAGCATTCGATAGCTGGCGGCGCTTATATTGGCTTGCCGCCCATTCCCATGTCAACTCAAGTATGTCCTCCGTCATTGTAAATAAACTTTTATAAAAGAAATGCTTGTGTCTTCATTGTGCTATTTATTCATTTTAACACTGTATAGGCCTGTATTTAAAACCATGTTCCTCAAAGTGTTCATTACAGGCAGGGTAATAAGTATACTCTCGATTAAGGACGTGTTAGAGATTTCATAAGGTACTTTAGAGGGCGACATCGTGTGTCGTCACTTGTCACGTGATTATGCGTGACATCTTTAGCTTGGGCATTGGCTTGGGTCAGTGGCGTCCTGTAAGCGAGCGGGATTTGTTTTCGAACCACTCACCTGACATTCTGATCGTGTACATTTTATGGTATGTTGTTTCTTCATTTTATGTACGAATTAGCTTTATATAAATGATTACATATGCAGTGTTATATGTATTTGGATAATACAGTGATAGTTTCTGTATTTAGTAGGTATAGCCTTGGTAATGAAGATTATAGGTTTTGTATCTTCTGCTTTATTTCATTAATTGTTTGTTAATTAACTTTCTTATTCAATTTATTGCTTAGCTATAATGCACAAGATCATTGTTTTATTATGTACTAGTTACAGTTTGTAGTGATGAAACTACAGTATTTATAGTGCAGAACTATTGTGAACCTATTGTGTATCCTATACAAAGTTAACGAGTTCCACTTATTGTAAAGGTTCTTTGTCTTAATTAGTTCGTACCCCACTGTGCGAATCTAGCGTGGGTGCTCTGATAATTTGCGACCGATGCTTGTGTCAAAGGTCAAAT
>NW_022734345.1:156751-160691 GCF_011630105.1 Anneissia japonica | reverse complement strand
TGCACAATGGGCATCTTTGATGGATACCTGTCTCTTATACACATCTAGATGTGTATAAGAGACAGGTATTTCAATTAATTTATTCGTTCTTGTTATTGTTGTTTGGGATGTATTTCAGTTTATTTACTCAGTTATTTCAATTTATTTAATACTCGGTTTTTGCACTGATTTATTAAATATTTATTGTTTATAGTCAGTCTAATTCAGTCGGTTTGCCAGATAGTAAAAAAAACAAACTCCATACATTCTTATCATTTATTATATATAATGATATATAATAAATATAATTTAATTAAATAATTTAACAAAATAGTACAAATAACGAATAAGTTAATTGAAATACGCCGCAAACCAAACGTAAAAAATAATCAAGTCAAATAATATATTTAAATGTGTTAGGCCTATGTTATTATACAGTATTTACTATGGTTTTGTAATTTATATACTTTTTATTTTTGTACTATTTGTTAAACTTATATATAATAAATAATTTAATTAAATAATTTAACAAAATAGTACAAATAACGAATACGTTAATTGAAATACGCCGCAAACCAAACGTAAAAAATAATCAAGTTATTACATTTTTAATACGATTTTGCATGACTATAAACAATCAATTTAAATGTGTTAGTCCTATGTTATTATACAGTATTTACTATGGTTTTATAATTTATATATTTTTATTTTTGTACTATTTGTTAAACTTATATATAATAAATAATTTAATTAAATAATTTAACAAAATAGTACAAATAACGAATAAGTTAATTGAAATACGCCGCAAACCAAACGTAAATAAACACATTTTAAATACGGTTTTGCAATTATACAACTTCAATTATTTTTATAAAAATGTAGTACATAAAATTACATTTTTAATACGATTTTGCAATTATACAACTTCATATATTTTTATAAAAATGTAGTACATAAAACTATCAAAATTCTAATTTTCAATTAAACAATTATACATCACGAACGGCAATACGAGCAAATCAACGACTGACAAGACTGTGGGATGAATATGTAGCTGGTATCCGTGGGTTCGTTCACTGATGACATCGGCAAGCCGACTACATTCACTGAGAGACGCACTTGGCGTTCCATAGAAATTACCGGCGGCTCAACTTGTCGGCGGCTCAACCGGTCATATCCCATCGAGATTGCATAAGCGTTTCGTTAGCATTGATTATTATTACAGTATACAATTATATATTGTTATGATTTATATTACATGATTGTTATCTAGCTTCTTTATTATGACACGTTTATATTATAAGCCTACTGAAGTTTGATTTAGTATGGTTATATGGTCATTTCTTTAGCGATTGTAATTGTACTTGCTATCCGTAGTTACTGCTACGTGATAATATAATTCTGAGAAACTATTACTGTTACTATGTCGATTATGATATAAGTATATAAGTGTATTATCAATGATATTTATTTATATGCTAGATGGTGTACAGTACTACTTTGATGTGCACTAGATTTTGGTCCTGATGTTTGCCGATCAGTTTGTATTGGATAGTTGCGCCGTAGTTCTCGTAAGTGTTCACTGTGCATGAACCGATACTATTCTATGTGTAGTTAATTATTTGCCTAAGTTTTGTAAGCATACATCATACTGTACTGAGATTGAACATTAAGGAATCTAATTTAATCTATGACGTTACATACATTACGATATCTGTATGTTTGTTTATGCCATTTGATTTGTTGCGTTCTTATAATGGCTGACTATAGATTTTATAATTACTGGAATGCATTGCTTCATATCATTGTATTGTTTTACTATTCCATATTACTTGACTGATTTGATCATACTCTATTTTTTATGCTTAGTTACCAGACTACAGAGAGACTCAATAAAGTTTACCGTGATAGTATATGGTTGTTTGGGTATTTTTACTGTCTGCGTTGGGTGATTTTGGCGCCCTCTACCAAACCTAAACCGTTGATTGTAGAATCAACGACAGGGCGTTTATTTATTTAAATAGCCATAATTGTGTAAATCAAGGAATCTGTGACAGTGTAAAAAACTGCCTTTCTAATAATGTTAATACAATTATTAGGGTAAACTTAACAAAATTCTTTAATTCACCTTGCTTCGTGGTTATGTTTAATATGTAAACAATATTGGAGACATGGGGACATATTGTTTATCTCATTTAATCACCCTCCTTTATTTATTACCGACTGTTTATTGTTTTACATTGGATCTGGTATTTGCCAACTTTTGTAATCAGTTACGCTGATGAAGTCTTGAGGACAAGACGAAATATTCGTTTCCTGAATAAATTATAATTTGTTCTACTGTCTAACTCAACGTTTCCGCATCATTATTTTCTGTTTTATTATTTGAATATCGGTAGACAAATACAAATTGGATAAGCAACAGCTAAAAGGTAACATAAATATAAAGCCAGTAATATACAAATTGGATAAGCAACAGCTAAAAGGTAACATAAATATAAAGCCAGTAATAGAACCAGGGCATTCGGACAACAATAAAAAGGCCAGATGGTATAAAGTGAAAAGTCAACACAAACGATTAGGAACAATACTATGTGTATAATAACATAAATGTCAAATTGGGTTTGCTTCGTAGCACCGTAAACACAGTTATTATAAACAAATAACAACAGTCCAATAGATATATGATGATATATTGTTGTTATTATTTATCTATTTGTTTATATAATCTATACATATTATACATACAAACAACAATTCTGTGAAAAACAACCGCTGGATCTCTATGAATAAGCCAAATGATTTATACATTAAATTTTCCATTTAATTAATTTACTTTACTGGAAGACGTTCCAATATTAAGACCAAAAGGTGTGGTGGTTTTAAATAAAAGTTCCCAGTTATTTTTTTTTTACCCTTACAATTTTTCGGGCTCCAATTGGCAGGTCTATTAGAATAACTCGGACATTTGTAATTATAAACTGTAGATTTTTATTTACACTTAGTTAAATGGATTTCTGTTATATAGTATTTTAGTAATTTAACTAAAGTTAACACATATTGTTTCACTTTTCTGTTTTAGATGGATAAACTTTCGAATTCAACGACTTCTGATCAAGGAGTGTCTAACTGGTTACACAATGAAACTGACTTTGTCGTGTGTACTCGTGTAACGGAATACGGAATAAACTACTTCTTGTATTCCAGACTTGATCGTTTATTTCTTTTTTGTTTCCTGCCAATTGTTGTTGTTATCGGTGTTATTGGTAACATTTTTATAATAGTTCTGATCTTAAAAGAAAAGAAGCTTCGATCATCACCAAATATGTATTTACTAGCTCTTGCTGTTTCAGACATAATCTACCTCCTGTCAGAAAATATACGTGGCTGGCTCCAGTACTCTACCAGTTCACTGCAAGCCGACTCATCAGGTGTAGGCTTAAGATTATCGAAGCTCTTGCTATTCACTCGAAGCTCAAGCATGTTGTCCTCGTGTTTTATCATGATAGCCGTAAGCTTCGACCGATACTTCTGCATTTGTAAACCAATGAGGTCTCTAACAACTACAAAGAAATCAACGATAAAAATATGCATCGCTATATGGGTGGTAACCGCTCTGTACAACAGTCAAATGTTTTTCACCGCAGTTCTGGTCCCTAAATGCTTAGTGTGGCCTGCTGAAGAAGAATACGTCAGCTATCCAAAAACTATATCGCATCTTTTTTCATGTGAACCGAAAAAACAATTTTGTGTTAGGGAGCCTCGCAAAATAAAGCAACGCGTATACCCGTCTACAACGCGTGGTTGGGGATTAAAATCTCTTCGCGTTGACGACGAGTGGTTCAAGATACTGATCAAAAATTTGGACGATTCCATTTCGCGATTTAGGGTTCGTTTTCCGACGTTTTTGTTCTACTTGTTTGCGTCGGTTTATCTCGTGATTTTGATGTACTGTAATTTA
>NW_022734345.1:154004-155624 GCF_011630105.1 Anneissia japonica | reverse complement strand
AGCAGACACTTCGCAATGTCGTGACGCTCGAGTTTTACTATTATTACTATTGCTCTTTCTATGTTTACCTACGGTAGGCCTATGAAATTTCACGGACTTATGTGATGTACGTCACTGTGTAACTAACTCTGACCTTCTTGGATGTTATTAAATGTTAGTATATTATCTACAACAACAACAGCTAGTACGTACCTCCTGTTATAAAGTGTAGATAGGTACAGTTATACCAAAGGCTAGAGAGAAAGAGGATAAACTATAGGCCTACTACAGGCTGCCTATTATCAGCTCTTCTCTTAATTTGAAAATAACTGTCATTCTGTTTCATTTGATCAGATGAAGAAAAACGCGCTTTTCCCAGAAAGCGTTTTTAGTAGGCCTACTCGTAGGACTAGGTAATTATGCAAAACCCAGGCCTAACTAAAAAATTAAAATTGTCATAGTATGTAACTCAAGTTAAAATAACACTTTTCATTACTCGTGCAGCTTAATCAAATATTATATGTCATTTTAAACGACCCATTGGTATTAACATGGTAACATCAACGTATTTTTAAAAATTATACAGCGACGTTCTCTCAGAAGTTGTTCTGTAGACGTTTATCTTGTTGATGACCTTTTGACCTCCTGAATTCTGCAATGAGATTTTCGGGTCGATTCAGCCGAGACGGCCCGAGTGGAGTTTCATGTAAATGTTTCGTACGGAAAAAAAATCGCACCCAGGCCCAATGTCTGTTTTCAAAATGACCTACAGAGAATGAATGAAAATAAATGGGGAAAAAATAATGCCACCCTAGCTTAGCCTACTGCACTAAATTCTGATATTCATCGTATATGTTGAGTATTTATTGGCGGTCACTGTATTTTATTATGAATAGGACTACAAATAGTAGGCCTATAATTGTACACTTATTTTTGATATAGGCCTACCATAATATATTTTAAATGCAAGGTTATTCCCAACTATTATATCGGAACAAATTTTAGACAATAAATCAATGGATAGAAAAAGCAATTTAAAGAATGAAATATGATAATATGTGAAGAGATCGTAATTCAGTAAATATCCCATAGCCCATTCAGTAAAGGACCAGAGTCCAGCGTCTAACTTTTACTTTGTAGAGTATGTCAAAACCACAGGCCCTAAACTTCCAGCCGGCGATGCAGTACACTGCAAGGAAGACGTTCCAAGTCCACTTGATACGCCGTGGCGTATCAACAATTGAAAACTACTTTTATACATTACCAGTGCGTTTTATAAATGAAATTAAAATCCCTGTAGTAAAATAACATAGTCATTTAATACATTCAAGCATTTAAAAACGAATTAATGATTATAAATTTTAAATTTAATTATTTTGAAAAATTATTATAAAATTAATAACCCATATGGAATGGTAGAGTCCATGGTTAATCAACGACGCAACAAAACATGTGCTTCGCTGTTTGAAAAGGGGTGAAAGCAATACATTGAACAGCAATCTAGAGAAAACACGGAGAAAACAATATTTTACAGTATACAATACACAATACAATACCTTGTAATCATATATACGGTAATAAATATATTATTTTACACTAAACTTCGAGATTAATCAACATTGAAATAGAATAGAGTCTAGG
>NW_022734345.1:131028-153186 GCF_011630105.1 Anneissia japonica | reverse complement strand
GCAGTAGACAACTACGAAAGCCCGTTTGTGCCACCAGTGAATTAAAATTTAAGAACCGTTACTGTCTCTTATACACATCTAGATGTGTATAAGAGACAGTATTAAGACCAAAAGGTGTGGTGGTTTTAAATAAAAGTTCCCAGTTATTTTTTTTTTACCCTTACAATTTTTCGGGCTCCTATTGGCAGGTCTATTGGAATAACTCGGACATTTGTAATTATAAACTGTAGATTTTTATTTACACTTAGTTAAATGGATTTCTGTTATATAGTATTTATGTCTAATTTAACTAAAGTTAACACATATTGTTTCACTTTTCTGTTTTAGATGGATAAACTTTCGAATTCAACGACTTCTGATCAAGGAGTGTCTAACTGGTTACACAATGAAACTGACTTAGACGTGTGTACTCGTGTAGAGGAATACGGAATAAACTACTACTTGTATTCCAGACTTGATCGTTTATTTCTTTTTTGTTTCCTGCCAATTGTTGTTGTTATCGGTGTTATTGGTAACATTTTTATAATAGTTCTGATCTTAAAAGAAAAGAAGCTTCGATCATCACCAAATATGTATTTACTAGCTCTTGCTGTTTCAGACATAATCTACCTCCTGTCAGAAAATATACGTGGCTGGCTCCAGTACTCTACCAGTTCACTGCAAGCCGACTCATCAGGTGTAGGCTTAAGATTATCGAAGCTCTTGCTATTCACTCGAAGCTCAAGCATATTGTCATCGTGTTTTATCATGATAGCCGTAAGCTTCGACCGATACTTCTGCATTTGTAAACCAATGAGGTCTCTAACAACTACAAAGAAAACAACGATAAAAATATGCATCGCTATATGGGTGGTAACCGCTCTGTACAACATTCGAATATTTTTCAGCGCAGTTCTGGTCCCTGAATGCTTAGTGTGGCCTGCTGAAGAAGAATACGTCAGCTATCCAAAAACTATATCGCATCTTTTTTCATGTGAACCGAAAAAACAATTTTGTGTTATAGCATTCGTCACAGAGCAGTTATTGGTCTTAATCGTCATCCCCGTGACGATTACTCTCTACATTCTTATGGTCATAGAATTGCGACGGGTTGGTCGAAACAGGATTTCACAGAGATCAGCACGAGTAGCCCTAAAAACAAAGAAGCGTACGATAAAAATGTTAATGACGATTGTGGTCATCTATGCGTTTTGTATTGCTCCTTTTCGGTTACTCAACCTTATTGAAGAGTTGCCGAACGTCAAAATACCGGGTGATATTCTATGGATTATATATTATGTAAGTCGACTGTCAGCAAATTTAAATAGTGCTGTGAATCCAATCGTCTACGGTTTAATTAGCCAGCAGTTTAGAAAAGCAATGAAAACCTGCTGCCGGCCATATAATTGTTCTAAACCAGGTCTGAAAAGAGGATAGATTGATATGTGTAGAATAATTTGCTATGAATTATTTGTTGGAATGAATTGTTAGAAGATGAGCTGCTTTGTAAGAATATGATGTATGAATTAAATTTAATTGGGTAAGTGAATTACAACAAAATATATAAATTTACCAGAAATAGTTAAAATGTTAAACTCAAGTCATCGTTAACATATAGACCATGCCAAGATTAATTCTGTTGTAAGCGTTCGATATCTGGCAGATAAGTAAAATTGTTAACAGAGAATAATGTATGTACAAACGGATTTCCAATCCAATCCAAATCTTTGACTTATAAGGCGAAGTTTATTATACAAGCCTCAATCCGCCAATTTGAGGTAGTGCTCAAGAAAAAAAGGAACGAAGGGAGAAAACGGAAAACAAGGGAAAAAGCAGAAAGCAGGAAAAAAAGAACGAAAGAAAAAAAAAACCCCTAAAACAGAAGCGAAAGACAAAAATATAATATTGAGCTGAAAAGATGACTTTTAGGCCTCATTTTGAAAATCTTTTATAGGCGGCCATTACGAGCGCCCTTCCGCTTCCAAAATGTTTGCCTTCAGTGCAGCGATCATTCGATAGCTGGCGGCGCTTAAATTGGCTTGCCGCCCATTCCCATGTCACCTCAAGTATGCCCGTAGTTCGGTAGTCACAAGTCCTCCGTTATTGTAACTAAACTTTTATAAAAGAAATGCTTGTGTCTTCATTGTGCTATTTATTCATTTTAACACTGTATAGGCCTGTATTTAAAACCCTGTTCCTCAAAGTGTTTCATTACAGGCAGGGTAATAAGTATACTCTCGATTAAGCGCGTTTATTTATTTAAATAGCCATAATTGTGTAAATCAAGGAATCTGTGACAGTGTAAAAAACTGCCTTTCTAATAATATTAATACAATTATTAGGGTAACTTAACAAAATTCTTTAATTCACCTTGCTTCGTGGTTAATTCTGGATGCGTGTTTGTGTTTCGATCTTTTTAATTGTGCACTTTTTATGTACTTTTTTACATAGTTTATGTATTTTTCTTATTTTTTTTATATCGTTGAATAAATTGGATTGAATTATTATTTCCAACCGTTTTAGCCCAGCCCACCCGGCTGTTATTCTGTCGTGTGAGTGGGTAACCACATGCGTTTTCTACGAATGCTCTCGAATAACATACAATGTTGACTGCTATCATCATACTTGGAATATTTAAGTTAATTTGGCAGAACTTCTGTTTGTGGATTTACTATGTACAACCTATCAGTAGTATTTTAACCATTCTGAATTCTGTCTCTTATACACATATAGATGTGTATAAGAGACAGAATTTAAGCTCCAGAGAAAAGATTAGCATAGCTCTCAACGAATGTTGTCCTATAAATACATTGTGTAATAAATGTAATAAAATGCATCCGACGGATGCTGTCACATTAGAATTAAATCTCATAATGGGGTGAGACTGTCACCCAACTAGTCTACCAAAAGCAAGGACATTTTCGAAATAAACAATTAGTCAGTTAAGGAATGGGCCACACAAACCCACAGCATCTAGAAAACCCAGATCTGAAATAAGTACTAATTAGAATACTATACCTTAAGTGGACGAGGCCAGGGGAAGCTTAAAACACTTAGAGAGGTCCACAGAAAGATTTTAGTTAAAACTTCTATCTATAAATACTAATATGGTTAAAAGTTTTTTAGACACTCAAGAATTTTAGTCTCTTCATTTCAAAGGCAGGAGGAAATTACTAGTGGAGTTGCTTAGGTTCAAAGCGAGGCTGATATTGCACTTTGTGACAAAAGAACTAAACTTGGCAGAAACCTTCTTTGGGGTCCAATTAACAATCTTAGAATGGGTGCAAAAATCCGAACAATTTAATGACGTCATTTAGGCCACGCCCATTTTTATATATAGGCCTACGGTACCATATAAATATGTAAAAATAAAGGGTTCATAATATCAAGTTTGATATCAAATTGAAGCTCATGAAAAGGATATTGACGCAAATACGTTCAAAATGTATTGTGAGGTGTATATTGGTCATTAAGGTCATTTAGACCGCGCCCTTTTTCTCTATCATTTCATCATTGTTAAAACCGTTAGTTAGGCACACTTATTTACAACAACTTACACCCGTGTATGTAAATTCCATTTATTATTATTATTGTTACTTATCTTAACAGATGACCAACATAATCTCGCTGTAAGCGTATTCAGAAACTTTAGACAGTTAAATAGAGAGCGTGATATTCAAGTACAATTGTTTGTTCAAAAGAGCGTTTTCCTACGGAAGCCCGTTAGTGCCACCAGTGAATTAAAATTTAAGAACCGTTAAGTGGCGGCCGCCACTTATTATCTGGCGGCCGCCACTTAGTAAGTCCGTTAGTGCCACAGGTGAATTAAAATTTCAGATCCGTTATTTGGCGGCCGCCACAAATTTTCTAGCGGCAGCCACTTAAACTCGGTATAGCCTCAAACTATACTTAGCCTTAGCATTAAGTATCATTTACAGGGGTGGAGCCGGGGGGGCCGGCGGAGGGGGGGGGGGCTTCGGGGACAAAAAGCACAATTCGTCGGGGAGAAAAAAATATTATATGTATTTTTTACATATTAGTAGACTCTAAAATCGATTAAATAAGCCTTTGAAACCCCTAAATTGTCGAAATTTTCGGGCGCTTCGCCCCCCGGGACCACTTTCGGAGCCTTTTAATCGAAGCTCGACCACGCCCACTTTGCTTTCGTCGGGGAAATCTGACACCTCGTCGGGGGCACCGCCAGCAGTTTACCATTTACCATTGAAGGCTTTTGCGCCGATAGGTTAGGCACGTCAGCAGATTACGTTGAACAGACGTTTGCAACGATACGCGTTAGGGTTAGCACGTCACCTGTTTACCATTGAATAGGCGTTTGCGGACGACGATAGGAATTAGGGTTAAGCACGTCAGGGTTTGCGCCGATAGATTTTAGGGTTATTTGTGGATTAAGGTTGGAGCACGTCAGCAGTTTACCATTGAATAGACGTTTGTGACGATAACAAATAGGAAAAATAACAAATTCAATTGCAAATGACCGGTGAAAATGCCTATTCATTAGCGACATCCTACTGGCGACTTCTGAAATTCTTATTAATCCTAATTCCTATTCATTAATGCAATGGCTAGCACGAACACCCGGATTATCGGACATGATAAAATTCTAAAATGGCTGACATGCTTATCCCAACGCCTATCGTCGCAAACGCCTAAGACATTCTTTTAATCGCTATTTAATGCTTCTTAGTGATGTTATAATTTGTGAAATGGGTGCTATGACTGCTATTATAAGCTACAGCTATTGTATAAAACCTACGAACATGCTTTTAACCGCTATTTAATACTTAACCATGTGATAGCTAATCTTTTTTGAAATGGGTGCTGCATGACTGCCATGCTAGTATGCTTTCAATCACTATTTAATACCCCTTAATATTTAACCCAGCTATAACAGAAAATATCACAATGATTAAACAGCAAATATAGAACATATAATACAGTTGATGTGCTACAGCAAAGATATAGATATATTTTGTGAATGGCTCTAATATAACTGCTATTATAAGCTATTACAAGCTGTAGCTAAAATGACCAGCTAGGCCTACTACGATGCTTATACATGCTACCGTATTTAATGCTAGGAACAATCCAGATAATAATTGGCAGCCGCCACATAATGGATCTGAAATTTTAATTCACTGGTGGCACAAATGGGCTTCCTAAGTGGCGGCCGCCAGATAATAAGTGGTGGCCGCCAGATAATTATGTTGCGGCCGCCACTTAACGGTTCTTAAATTTTAATTCACTGGTGGTGGCACTAACGGGCTTCCGTATTTTCCCAATTCAGGTATAAAGCTTCAGTTTCAATTGGTAAGGAGTATTTACAGAGTCCAAACAGTGCAACAGCTCATCAGACACTCCGCTCGACGACATGATTCTTCCCTCTGCAAATATTGGAAGATGTGGGAGGCCTTGTCACGGACTAATGCTCATCGATACGTTTATAAATGTCGGCTAGTTTCGCCAATATACGCAGAATTACATCCGGCACATACAAATTTATAGACAACACGGAAACAAAACAAGTCAGGGACAGGATCTTAATTGTACAATAACAATGTACACATTTTTACAATACTGTCTAGATAACATTTAATTGTATGTTGAACGTGGATGGATGATACCAAAAAACGGAAATTAGTTGTAATACACAGGTTCAGTCACCACCAAAGGGGATAGACAGTGTCGTAGCTAGGGGGTCAAGGGGGTGGGCAAGTGCCCCGGGCGCCAGGTTTGGGGGGGTGGGGGGAGTGCGGCGCTGAAATGGGATAATAAGGGTAAAAAAATAACCACTTTTTAGAAAAGCATAAAGAAATTGATGTATGTCGTCAGGCATGAATATTTTCCAGTTAATAATAAAAATCTGAATGTACGGTAGTTGTTTTTAATTGGCAAATTTATAGATTGTGATTTCTTTTCAGTCCATTTCGACCGTTTTCTCTTTTTTTTCTTATCCTATTCTGTATTCTGACTACATGACTAAAGGTCAACCTGCATGCCATATCTCAGATACATGTGAGACTATCTGCTTTGGCACTCCATAGTATTGAGCGCGATGAAGCAGACAACATTGCTATATTTCATCATGTTATTAACTACGGTAATTTGCAGATGCAAAAGCACGCAAAATGCAGTTGCGAGTTTAAACAATGTTACAAATTCAGCAACTTAAAAGACAATAAAGAATACTAAGCTATGCGATCAACAGCCTTACAAATTAGGATAATGGTAAAGTTGTATACAAAGTTCCAAACATCTTAATGCAGTTTCAGTATAGGAAATAGGAGTGGGGCGACCGGGGGCGTGCCAGCCCCTTCGGGGATTGCTCCCCGACCTCACCCCAGTCAGGGAGAAAAACCATAATTCGTCAACCACCCACCTTCCATATTAAAAAAAACACATACCAGAGGGTATTAACAAGAGACTATCCGAAATACTAAACGACACTACTAAAAAACCTACCAAGAAGCTCTTAAGATGTATTTGTTGTCTGCTGCTATACACAGATATATATAAGGAATTAAGTCACTTAAGTTAAGTGACTTAACTTTACTAGAATAACGGTAAATTAACTTGCTTAACGGTAAAGTCGGCTCGGATTACAAGGACACGATTACGTAACATAGGCATCTAAGCCAGCGTGTTGTTGTATTGTACCACCATTATCATCTTCTGGCTGACAACAACGTACTTTAACAATGCTAACAACAGCATCGAAGTAGTCTCATTAGTCTGTTTTTTAGAAATTATTTGTAATAATATGGGTAAAAACCCAGCAAACGTCCGTTTTACGAATAGTCGAAATAACTAATGACCTTTGCCCTTTGCATCATCGACCAAGTAATAACGTTAAAAAGTCCGATTGCGTACGTTTTTCAAAGTGATAATGTATATTTTTCTTAATAATAAAATCAGATTTGTTGTATTTATTTATTGACAATTCAATCTTTTCCATTTCTGCTTTTAATAGTCGCTAATAATTCAATTTCAACGAATTACCACCAACGCCAGTCGTTAAAATGAGCGCACATGTTTCCGATGACCAAATAAAAAAGTGTGTGGAAGTCGGCAACTTATTTGACACCGCGAAGCTAGATTTTCGCGAAGTGCATGTAAACAACACAATTGAGCGATCTAAAAACTACAAAACAGGACAAAAAGGTCCATAAAGTATACATACGTTTTAATGAAAATGAAAACAATATTTTGTTAAATGGAAGAATGCTAGCTAGCGATTAAAATAATTCGTATTTTATCGAAGGTAAATGTAGCTAGGGCCTAGAGAATCTACTACTTAGATTGCGATAGAACACGCTGCTGCACTGTCGTTGGTTCGTACTGGTCGGCTAGGTTAGGTAGTGGAAACTCACACCTTCTCTACAGTAGTTTACAAATTTTTTTTGAACGAATACCACTTGGCACTAGAGGTTCGTAAAATACAGTAGATGTTTTATTAAACAAGCCTTTCCACCGTGTGACGTCGACGGCCTGAAACTGGTTGGCTGTTTATCTGGCTCTAACTTGGCATCGAACGCAATTAGGGGATTATCGTATCATGTTTCAAGACGGGTATATCCAGATAAAGTTCGACGTGAACCAGGCTATAGAGGCCTAATTGTTCACTGTTGCATATCTGTTGCTAATTAAATATTTCTTTCTATGACGACAAGTTGACACTAACTCATTCTTGCTATTGAGTGAGCATAGTTCTGGATGACATATAATTAAATACTTTTCATATAAACAAAGATTGCAGCGTTTAGTCGTGTTTGAATATGGCTTACAGCGTTTCATAATTCTCCACTTAACAGTAAATTCTACGTTAGATTCCTTAAGGGACCAGATATATTTACTTACCTCTGTGCTGTTTCTCTTTCGAATTCGAAATGAATTCATATGATTTCTAAATCTAGTTTTGAACTGATTTTGAGTTAAGCCTATGTATGTCTCGTGCTTATTACTGTCCTCTCTTGTTACAGTTGCTTGGTACACTATGCCTTCGGTTAAACACTTGCCGGGTAGTGGGCATTCGCTTTTTATACGGCAGTTACACGCATTTGTGCTAGTGTCCACAGCTTTGTTTCTTTCATTTGACAGTACTATTTTATTGTGATTGTTAATTACACTTTTTACATTGGGCAAACAGCTGTAGCTTAATTTTAAAGTGTTTTTGTTAAATATTTTATAAAGTTTGTGATCTCGTGGAAAACATTCTTCTATTAATTGCAGGAACTTTTTCCCGACGTGGACATATGAAACAAATTTGTAGCAATTAAAGATATGAAGTAACCAAGTTCATCTGCTATTGTTTTATTTCTATTAAGCTCTATCTGAGATATAGAGCACTCTACGCCATAGATGATCTGGAACATCTCATTTATATATTTATATATATATATATATATATATATATATATACATATATATACAATTATCTACATAGCCTGTCTCTTATACACATCTAGATGTGTATAAGTATACAGTTTATATATAATCTGCGTGGTTGGCTTAAACCAGATCATGTATACAAGAGTGCTCAATGCTATATATAGAAGAATATATATAGCAGAGCAGATAGACGAATAAAACATGTGTCACTGGGTTAAGAATACCACAATAATTTTCAACCGCAATACCATATAGGCAAGACCTAATGAATTTTATTATAAAACTCGGTACATAACAGACATGTTTCGGCAAATCCTTCGCCATTTTCAGTGTAACGATTGCTAACATGCAATCTACTATATAAAGGCAGTGATCAACTGTGAAGCATTGTATTTTAAATAAATGGGAATTGAACCATAACTATTTGAACATACATCATGACATTGTATTTTTAAGGTAACGATTTGACTGTAATTGTAAAAAAGAAAGAATGGCATGAATAAACATGATAACGTAGTAATGGACATCAAAACGACAAAGTTAAATTAACATGTGAAAGTTGCTTGTTGAGAGAGGGCGTGGTCCAATTTTATATGCAACGCCTCCTTGATTTTTCTTTGGTTGGCTGTTGAGGCGGAACACAATACACGGAAACAATCCTCTTTGCATGAGGTTTTACATTGGGATGAGATATTAAGGTGTTTAAAAATGTGCGTTGCAAAGCGTCGGGCAGTTCCGCCTATATAACAGGCATTACAGCCTGCGCACGTGAATTTATACACAACGTTAGAATGTAGACCACTAGGGACAGGATCTTTCACAGAAAACATATTTCTAATTTTAAATGAAGAAAAAACTAATTTAATATTTAAATTATTACAAAACTGTTTCGTTAAACGCATTTATCTTATGTGAAATAACTTTAGAAAATTGACCAGTGTAAGGCAACTTAAAATAACGGATATTCGATTTTTCGTTCGTTTGCTTGTTATCAGAGTGAATAAGGACATTGATATCTGGAAACAATTTTGTCAATTAAATGCATTGGAAAGATATTTTTTTCTAAGGATAACAATTAAAGCCTTGAGGTCACTATGAAAACCTAGCCAATTATTGTTGATCTTATAAGTTCTGTCAACTAAAGTACAAATCAATGACATTTTGTATGGTAAAGGGCAAAAACTAAAGAAATTTGTGAGTAATCCTTTGAAAGTGTTTTTTTTTTTTTTTGCGATATACATTGGTTTGGGTGGATCCATTAGTAGATTTTGAAACTAGGACATCAAGGAAGGAAAGTTTGTTTTCCACTTCAGTTTCAGTGCCAACGGGCACGGCACACGTCCACATCGGTTGTATACTAAGGTAGGGTCTGTAGCAACATGTTGCGGGGTGGCATGACGCCTTAAGGCCTGTTTACACTTCAACGATAACGATAACCATAAAAATTCTAAAAAGCGATTGTTCATATAAAAAACAAAAGAATAACAAATAACAAACAACAAATAACAACAAATTATTTTAACAAATCAAATCAGATGACGTCATAATCATGGACAAACGATAAAATCTTTGCTACTACTACGATTTTAATGTTTTTCCATGATTATGACGTCATCTGATTTGATTTGTCAAAATATGTTGTTATCGCATAACTGATAATCGTTATCGAATCGTTCTAGTGTAAAAACTTCTCTTATTTCATTTATTTTCTATATGAACTATTGCTTTTTAGCTTTTTTATCGTTATCGTTGAAGTATAAACAGACCTTTAGGCGGGCCTCCATAGCTGTAGCAACACGAGCATCTTGATCTGCCACTGTTGTTCCTCTGTGGATAATCTGCTTCCATTGGGAGCGGTTAGCTGACTTTTTGTCCTCCCATGTACCAATATTGATGTTACATGCTTTAAGAGTTCTTTTCAGTGTGTCCTTGTAGGAAGTTTGGGTCTTTCATGACGTCTCTTACCCACTTGAAGCTCTGCAGAGAACACAGCTTTTGGCGACCGTGGTTCTTCCATCCTGGTAACAGTGACCAATCCATCTGAGCTGTCGTTCCTCAATCAGCTTTTTGACACTTGACATGCGAGCTAGCTCAAGAACCTTGATGTTTGAGATCCTGTAACGGAGATGTCGAAGTTGTACTTGATTCAGCTTTTTGATGTGATGTTGATACAGTGTATTATTTGTTATTTACTGTTATATCATAGCTCATGGTTTACCTACTTTGTAATGTTTTTGTTCATTCACGTTGAGAAAGTTATGACGATAGGACGAAATATTCGTGTGCAATAAAATATTTATGTTTCTCCAATACGTCAACCGTGTCATTTGATTTTATCAATGTCTCTATTATTATTTATTTTACTGGGAACATACGTGCTTGCAATCACATTGATGACTACTCTCTCTCTCCCCCTCCCCTCGCTATAAAAATAGTGATCTTAAAATGCAATTTTTTTCTACAATAAATTGTGTTATATATGACTTAAAAATATTAGCCAATGCACTGTTTTGTGTATAGTGATTTGTGTATATACAGTAATGTTTGTGGAAATGTTAGTAATATTTTAATGGAAAGACAATTTGATGTCTGGATACCAAGAAAATGTTTAATTAAGAATAAATAACAGCATACAGTTACTGTACATCATTTTAAAATGTAATGTATTGTCTCTCTAAATAGAGAAATCTAAAGAACACATTTAGTGCCCATGAGTCCAAGCCTCCTATAGAGTTCCTGAATGGAGTCTCCTGGAAATCGGCAGGAAGGCTCCCGCATTCTGGCCCGCGAGCAACATGCGAATCTCCCGAAATAAATCATCTCCCGCAAATTCATGATGATATTTCCATGCTTTTACAAGTTTTTACTACTGCAATCAATTATCTACATAGCAGTTATTGCCAATCATAATGGACAGGCTTATAGACAGGCTTGATGATTTTAACCGCGTGTATTATGGTGATGTTCTTTGGAAAAGTATAGGCCTTCCCACAATTAATTATGCGTGTGCTGTATGTGTTAATACAAATACTAAAGATTTAGAGAAAGTAGAGTCTCTTCAACTACAAATGGCGCGGACCATACTAAAAGCGAGTCGAAGTACTGCAAAAGAAGCACTTTACGGCGACCTCGGTTGGCAACCAATTAAGATTACACAAGATATCCTTAAAGCAAAGTATATAGATAATATTATATGTATGGAAATGAACCGCTTGCCAAAACTTATGCTTAACACGATTATTAGCTTAGACGATTGTAAATAAAAGATATCAGCTTGTTAAGGAGTTTATAGATTCATGTTATAAAGCTAATTTTGATTTTGTTTCCATTGCGAATAATGCTTTTATAGGTTTCAAATCTAATTGGGTGAAATCCTTCGAGGATTCAATTAAAGAATCATATACCCAATTTTGGAAAGGGAAGGTTGAGAGAAAATCTTCACTTGGCGACTACTGACATGTAAAAGAAAAACCTGGTTTAGAACCTTACCTCTTAGACATGACACATTTCCATGGAGCTAGTCTCAAATTTAAACTACGATCAAATACATTAGCACTTGGTAAACGTACTAACAAATGGTGTATAGACAACACTGACACCCAATGCGAGATCTGTGGTTATGGAGAGGAAGATACTAAACATTTTCTTTTTGTGTGTAATCCCTTAGAACGTATCAGATCTGAAGAATTAATTAAGTTGAAAAATGATTTAATTTATATTAACTGTGTTAATGTTTGGATAGACTTTTCATCCAGTGATCTATGTGCAAAACTACAATATGTCTTAGCAAGCTTCGATTTTTTCGATAATATTTATCCTGAACACATGTTTAATAACGATATTGCCCTCTTATTTGATAAATTCTGTAAATCGTACGCTTGTCGGGCATGGAAATTAAGAAGTGTACTTTTATTGGAGAAAAATTAGCAATGTTCTGAGAGGTACGCTTGACCATTTCACCACTCTTTTAAAATTGTACTGTTCTTCCTTTGCTGTTGCATTTCTGATTAACTGCGTATGATTTGATGTATTCTTTTGTATTTTATTTACTTTCGCTGCTTACATGTGTATATATGTATATATATTTACAGTTTGCGCGTATGTATGTTTATGTATGTATATGGGTATGTTATTTTATTATTATTATTATTATTATTATTGTTATTAGGGATTTATTTTTATTTATTTATTTTTTTAATTCTGATGTTAATGTTTTTTTTTTTTGGGTTTTTGGGGGTTTTTTTTTTCCGGGATTGGAAAGGGAAGGGAGGGGGTAACTTCGATTTCGGGATTGGAAAAGGGAAGGGAGGGGTAATTAAGACTTTGATTTTTACTTTTTGTTAAGCTCATTTACTTTTACTTTTGATTTGTCATGTTTTGATTTTGTTTGTTTTCTTATATTTTTCTTGGACGCACCGTTTTCTACGTGTGCCACTGTTGTAAAAGTGTAGCTTTCAAATAAAGAATAAAGAATAATGGTTATCACCTTGCACAGCAAAATAGGCATACATTTAGATGTCTTAAGAAAACAGACCTCCGCATGTGGATTCTTCCAAATTGGGACCCCTGTTGAGTGCCGGTCTTAATTGAGGGATTCTTAGACACCAACACAGACCATGGTTTTGTGGCAGACCAAACTGAAAATTTCTACTATTGTACTTTAAACATGAATAGTGGTGTATTCTTACAGACATCAAAATAATATCATTAAAAGCCGATGTTATGTGTAACATACAGTGCTCCATATTGAATGCCAATTGTAGAACATTGATAATTGTATTTTACTAATTAAATGGAGCGCAAGACTTGGTGTGTGGCATACAGTAATTAATTCTAAAACACATGAAAGAAAATTCAACCATAATGTATAATATCATGGTTTTGGTCGACTCAACTAAAAAATGTTTCCGCCATTCAATAAATAGGCGAACAATTAAATATATTATGGTTTTAATGTATTTTCAAAAAATATATGATGATGACGATGGATATAGAGTACATCAAGATAATACAGCACATAAGATGATGTTTTGTGTATTAGTGCTCTATATTAAATGGGGACTCTGTTGTTAGTGATATTGTAATGGTGATTGATTTGGGGTAAGCACATGCGACATGCTATGACACCAGGAAATGATTTAAGCATCAAGAACAGCATACAGTAACTGTACATCCATGCTAACAATCTAACATTTACTATATCATTTCTTGATTTCCCTCACATTGCGGTAAAAATGGCCCCGGTAGTAAAAATGGCCCCGGTAAGAATGGCCCGGGTAAAAATGGCCCCAAATGACAGGTAGATAAATATGGCCCCAATTCAGTAATAAAAATGATTTTTTTTTCCAAATAGGGGCCTATTTAAATACTGTAAAATAGCAAGAATTTAATCAATAAATAAAAAAGGGCTATTTTTAAAAATTGATTTTTTTTTTTATGAATTTTTTAAATATTTAAATGCTGTAAAATAGCAAAAATTTATTTAATAAATAATTATGATAAAATTCAGCAATATTTTTAAAATCTCTAAACTATTTAAATAATTAAATAGCAAAAATTGAATTAATTAAATAAAAATAATACATAGGCCCCTATGCATGTTTTAAAACTTTATTAATTAGTTTTTGTTAATAATCTAACGGTAATGTTAAATAAGTTGCCATTTATAATACTTTTTGCAGGAATAATTAAGAATAAATGAATAAAATAGTCCATAGATTAAAAAAATAAGTAATAAACTGTCATCATCACAATTATACTGTAAAGTGCTAGTTGCCATTGTATTCTGTTAAATATTTCTTTCATAGTTTATGTATTATAATGTATTGTTTGGGCCACATGCCTATGAAAAATACAGTAACTCATTTTAAGAAGAAGTCATTTCTTAATTATGTGAAAGTTATTTTATTTTTATTTGCTTCTGAATCTTTCTTTTTAAATTCATCTTAATCATACATACTCGTAAACTGTCACTCAAAAAAAAAAATGTATTTATTTTTTTTTCATAATTATATTAAATAATGAAAACTGAGATATCACTCAAATTTTCTTTAGTTATGTAAATATGGCAATTATTATAAGAATTAAAATGGTATGTAATTATGAGGGTAAGTTATTATGGTAGGATTAAAGGGTATTGCTAAACCCTACAAACCTCTAAAAAACACACCGTAGAAAACCAAACCATGTACAAGTAATTGTGACTGACTCGCCTGGTATATCAATAAGAAAATTAAATAAAATAAGAACCTATTTTTTGGTCAAAATGTTGATTTTTTTGTGTGAAAAATATCTGAAAATACACCGCAAACCTCCAAAAACACACCGTGAACCCCATCCAGACCCTTTAGTTATAATTGTAGGACTCTCTTTTTATCTTATTAAAAAAACTTATTTTTGCGGGGTTTACCAATACCCAGGTAGAAGTTAAAACTTCTGGAAATTGTGATTCTGCCTCCGTAAAATTGGCCACAACTAAATTATTTTAGTATTAACAAATGCATGATTTATGTTAATTTATTGATTAAATTGTTGCTATTTTTCAACATTTAAATGGAAAATGAAATAAAAATTAAAAAATGTTATTCATGACTTATTTCTTTCAATCTGTGGATATGCAATTCCTGCAAAAAGTAAAATATAAATGGCAACTTAATTGATGTTAGATTCTTTTTAAAAACTAAATTATTTCAGTTTAAAAAATATGCATATGATTTTTAAAAATCAGTTTTGATACAGAATTTTATCATCGGGGCGGGGGTGGCGTTTTCACCTTCCTATCATTTTTGGGCCATTTTTACTGGGGCAATTTTTACCGGGGCCATGATTTTTTCCTACATTCCATGGAGATATTTAAAGACTAATTATATTAAAGCCGGCCTTCAATATATATATATATATATATATATATATATATATACATAAATACAACATACACTGATGTTTGTGCCAGATGGCTTCCATGTAACTGTACATGACATTTAGTGACCTAGATAACTGTAGAAGACAGACGACGTATTTTAAATATTTCTGTGGTATTGTAGACGCCAAAAGCTATAATTTGATACCAAACTTGACAAGTTATATGAAGTTATTCCAAAACTCGTGGGAGTCTCCTGGAAATAACCCACCTGCCACAAATTGTGACCTAAGCTCACAAACAGGCTGTAAACTCGTCCTCAAGCCAAAATGAGTTTTTGTTATAATGGCATAGAACATATCATTTACTTTAAAATGACAGTTAAATGAACCAGGGCTTGAAATTAACTTTTTTTTTCTTGGTAGCACTGCCAAAATTTTCTGGCACCCCCCAAAAAATTTGGTAGCACAAGTAATTTTTTTAGTAGCACCTATTTCTCCATCCTTTTCGCATCCCCTAAGATAATAAGCGCTGCGCAATATTTTATTCTTTATATTTCCTAACAAACCCCCACCCAACCACACCTACACTGTCCCCATGGATTGTTATGCAAGAAAGAAGACATGAAAAAAAAAGAGAAGAGATTTTTAAAAATTGAAAAAAAAACAAGAAAAATCATAAATAAGAAATAACAAAAGGAAAGAAAAAAGAAGAAAGAAGTAAAATGGTGGAAAGAAAATGACAATTAAAAAACTAAAAGAAAGGTAAGTATAGAAAATGAAATAAGAAAAATGATGAAACAATATTAAAAAGAAAATAGATATTAAAGGGATAGTAAAGAAAAAAGGTGCAAGGTAAAAAATTCAACCTAACTGGAAGGAAAGGGAAAGTATTTCCTGGAAAGTTTTAATCGTTAGGAATATTTCTAAGAAAATTACAAATTTCTGTTAATTTAACAGATATACACAATAAAAAAGAAAAACATGAGCAGTAATAAAGTGCTAGCTAAACTGTCTAGTCAATGGACTGCCAAAATCTGCAGTTACTTAAGTGGATTGATATATTGATTATAAAATTATTAATTATTATTACTGAAACATTAATTATCTTTTCTGTACACTTTCTTTAAATTTTTCAGTATTTTTCTTCATTTGTGCAGGAAATTTTGAAAAAATTGGTCCGCAGAATCGCATTAATACTGCGAATGCCTATACATTGGTTACAATAGCCACCGGCCGACTTTACTGCAACATTTGCGCGGAAATTGGCAGACTTATTTTTAATATGCGTGGATGGATTTTTTTCTTTATGAGATAACTCTAAATCAATAAACACATAATAATTTCAACCTAAACAGAGTTCCAGAGTTTTCATCAACATTTCGGGAGTGCTGAGATTCCAGCTCCCCACTTGTCAGAGGCCATTTAGGCTTCGTTTTAAGCCCGAAAAATTGGCATCACACAGTCGGCCGGCGACACTTCTTATTTAGGTTATAATGTAGCTTAGAACTTAGGCCTGGGCCTGTACAACTTCAGCAAAGTATCTTATACCTACATATATAACGATCTATAGTTTCATTTTCTTGTTCAATGGTTGTTTTTATTGAGAATTGTTTTAAAAAAAAGAACTGGTACGCCTTCCAACTTCGAAACTTCAGCATATTAATCGCCAGAGAACATCGTCACACTTGTGTTTACAAAGGTTTCGCGGAGTAAAATATCCCAAACATTGCAAGTTGCCCTGAATGATGTAATATCCCAGCATTCTGATTGGTTTACAACTTGCAATGGACTCAACACATACCTTACTCGCCAGCCGGTTGTGAATGTTACTCCGCGAAATATAGTTTCTTAATTGGAAGGCCTGCTACCAGTTAGTTCGATGTTGTTTTGTTGTTACTTTTTTGTTGTTGTTTGTCAAAACAAGAAACATTCCTTGAAGAATTATGTATTTTTTTATATATCTTATAGATTAAATTAGCCAATTAATTCAATTGTTGCACTTTATTAATTCCACGTTTAAAATTTAATCTTTAAATATTCATTTATATACAATTCAATTTTTATATTATTTCAAAACACGATGAAACAATCATTTTGCTTACTTTCTGCTGATAATTTGTTAAGAACGAAATAAATTGTTTGATAGAGGCCCATTACTAGTTTCCTATGTATGGGGTGCCATACGCAGCAAAAGTCCATGTTAAAATCAAAATGTAATTGCAAAATTCAATGTCTGATTTATCAAAACGTAGGCGTAAATTTCTCAAAATGTAGATCTAGTTTCCCAAAATGAAACACATCTAGATGTGTATAAGAGACAGATATACGGCAAATAAAACTCTAGGCCTATGCTAAATTGCTGCATTGTCACTTTGGCGCTAACGAAAAAAAAGTTTTAAAGAATCTTTGAATGTAATCTACTAAGACTCAACATTGTCAAAAAATATTTTTTGACATAAAAGTAACATAATAACATAAAAGTGATATAAAGACAACCTGGGTGAACATGGATATAATCAACCTCAGTGCTAAATTGTTTTATACCACACTTGCTTTTTTTGTGATTTTGTTACTCATTTTTTACATGCTCGACAATAGCCAATATGGATATGGTCAAACACAGTGCTAAACTGCTCCATACTGCAATTGTCTTTAATGCTTTTTCGTGATTTTGTTACTAATTCTTTAATACTTGATAGAGGAGGAGTTTGTTACTCCGAAATCCGAATATATCTGCGCCCACCGCCAAAAACCTCCAAATTTTGAGGTTTTGTGTATGCCTATACTATAGGCATACACAAAACCTCTAAAATCAGAATTTTCAAACGTTCAATCAAAGCTCCGATTTCAAAGACTCTTTGTACAATTTTTAATAATTAAACAAGCTTTCTTTGTATAGAGCAATACTTTTAGTCCAACTCGAAGGTTATTTCGAAGGTATTGCGTAGGGCTACGCAAAGGCTCCAAAATCGAAGTTTAAAACTGTTATTCAACGCTCTGATGTCGGAGTCTTTGCGTAATATGAGCGAAAACTCGATTTTTTTTCCGATCTCGGAGGTTTCGCATACATAGGCCCTGTCTCTTATACACATCTAGATGTGTATAAGAGACAGATGTTCGACTATATCCATTTTGGCTAGAATCAAGCATGTTAAAGAATGAGTAACAAAATCCCCTCCCCTCTCTCAAATAAAAAAAAAATGTGGTAAAAAGCAGTTCAGCACTGTGTTTCACTATATCCATATTGGCTAGTCAAGCATGTTAAAAAAGAATGAGTAACAAAATCCACCTCCCCTCTCCCAAAAAAAAAAAAAAATCCCCCCCTCCCAAAAAAAAAAAAAAATGGTGAACAACAAAATCACAAAAAAAAAAACACAACTAAAAACATTGGTGGTATAAAGCAGTTTAGCACTGTGTTTAATTATATCCTTTTTGACTGGAGTGAAACATGTAAAAGAAGGAGTAACAAAATTTAAAAAAAAATAATTGTGGTATAAAACAGTTTAGCACTGTGCTTGAATATATCCATTTAGGCTAGAAAACAGTTCAGCACTGTGTTTGACTATATCCATTGAAAATATATGAATATTAAGGGGTTTTATAGGAACTTGGAAAATTCAAGGGGCTCTTTTTGAATAAACAACTATTAGGCCTAGCACTAGGCATTACGAGAATGCTGTGAGCTTGAACAGAACCACAAATGAAATTAGTACTCATGTCAAAGCTTGTTGGCCATCAGCCGATTGATGAGCAGGATCATTACCGGGCTGTCGCTTCTTGTAAACTCAGATGAGAACATGCTAAAGAGAAGAAAAAGAAATAAAAGAAAGAGAAGTAGGGCTAGACAAGACGAGGAAGGTTGCAAACATACTGTCCATGGGTGCTCTCATCTGTTCAGGAAAAAAATATCCTCATTTTGAAATTGACAAAGAAGGAAATTTAAATTTACATCACGATAAAGACAGTTCCAAGACTGATTGTAATATAGGCTTACTAAAACAGAATTACATGATATTGCTTTAAATAAATTAATAAATAAACATCGAGGCGGTTTTAGGAACTTGGAAAATTCAAGGGGCTCTTTTTGAATAAACAACTGTTAGGCCTAGCACTAGGAATTACGAGAATGCTGTGAGCTTGAACAGAACCACAGATGAAATTAGTGCTCATGTCAAAGCTTGTTGGCCATCAGCCGATTGATGAGCAGGATCATTACCGGGCTGTCGCTTCTTGTAAACTCAGATGAGAACATGCTAAAGAGAAGAAAAAGAAATAAAAGAAACAGAAGTAGGCTAGACAAAGACGAGGAAGGTTGCAAACATACTGTCCATGGGTGCTCTCATCTGTTCAGGAAAAAAAATATCCTCATTTTGAAATTGACAAAGAAGGAAATTTAAATTTACATCACGATAAAGACAGTTCCAAGACTGATTGTAATATAGGCTTACTAAAATAGAATTACATGATATTGCTTTAAATAAATAAATAAATAAACATCGAGGCGGCGCCTAATCAAATTAGGAGGGACACTTATTCAAACGGGGTGGGCTAAGATAGTTCACGAGAGGGGTGCTTATTCAAACGGGGCGCTTATTCACGTGAGTACGGGACATAGTATTTTATTGTTAAGAGCTTTGAAATACATTTACAGGTAGGTACTGATACAGTAATTGGTATTTGTATAGCGCCTTTCCCTTGCTGTTATGAAAACCTCTATTATAACAATTAAACACAAAAAAGAACGTACAGTACAGAAAAGTGACAGTTGGACAAACAAGTACCTCTATTGAGTGCACGTATAAAAAGATTAGGATATAATATAAGATCCAATTGGATGATTATTTCAAAGTTTAAAGGTATAGCAATTGAATGAAAAACCTCCGAAATCGTTCGTTGTACGAGGTATAATGAAATATACAAACGTTGAGAGACGTGTCGTACCAGCAGGGATACGTTGGTAAAAAGAAAACACATATTTTTAACGCTCTGTAACCTCTGTGTGACGCGTGCACACATTATATTCGCGCACCTTGGTCATGGTCCTGCATTTATATAGTGCATGCATACTACACAATATTTCGATAGGCCTTTATATCCAGTGTCAAAGACAAGAATTAACGAAAGCAAACAGACTAAAAACAAGAACAAAACAGATTAGAATTGTGAGGGGAAAAAATGTGATTTTAGCCAGGATTTAGAAAGACAAGAGGTAGAAAAGACCTTACAAATTTAAAGAATTTATTCCACAACTTTGATGCAGCAACAGAGAAGGATTTATCACCATAGGTTTTCAACCAGAAGGAAAATCTACAATGATTCAACTACATCATGTGGATCTACGTATTCGCCTGCATATATAGTTGATCGCAATTTTAGGAGGTCATTAATGTAATGTAATCTAACTTATATTTCTCTCCCTTTCTGAATACTCTCAATGAATTTACTTCTAATCGACCTTAATTCCAAATTTTTTTCCAATACCAAACGCATTTTCCAATATTATGATCCAAATGAGCTCCCTATTCATAATTTGACTGACTGGCTTTCCACTATCCATTTCGACATCGGATGCATTTAAAAAATCTCGATCATATGAAGCAGCTTGTAACACCACTTAATTTACCTTTTCATATTATATTGGAGTGTAAAACGTGGCTCAAATTATGACAAACCACCCCTCCCTCTCGTCCAACTTCCTAATTATTATTTTGTGTTTAATCATAAAACTCACAAAGACTGTTGTAGGGGGTAGCAGTATTTATAAAATATTTTTTATCACTAAAACTAATCAATTCAATATACGGCAAATAAAACTATAGGCATATGCTAAATTTCTGCATTGTCCCTTTGCCGCTAACGAAAAAAAGTTTTAAACAATCTTTGAATATAACCTACTAAAACTCAACATTGTCAAAATACATTTTTTAAACATAAAAGTGATATAAAGACAACCTGGGTGAACATGGATATAGTCAACCTCACTGCTAAACTGTTTTATACAACACTTGCTTTTTTTTTTGTGATTTTGTTACTCATTCTTTGCACCCACCTTACATGCTCCACAATAGCCAATATGGATATGGTCAAACACAGTGCTAAACTGCCCCATACTATTGTTTTTAATGCTTTTTTTGTGATTTTGCTACTCATTCTTTAATGCTTGATAGAGGAGGAGTTAGTTACTCCGAAATCCGAATATATCGCTGCCAAAACCCTCCGAATTTTGAGGTTTTGTGTATGCCTATACTATAGCATACGCGAAAACGCAAAAATCAGAGTTTTCAAAAGTTCAATCAAACCTCCGATTTCGAAGTTTCTTTGTACCATTTTTAATAATTAAACAAGTTTTCTTTGTATAGAGCAATACTTTTAGTCAACCAACTCGAAGGTTATTTCGAAGGTTTTGCGTAGGCCTACGCAAAAGCTCCAAAATCGAAGTTTAAAACTGTTATTCAACGCTCTGATGTCGGAGTCTTTGCGTAATATGAGCGAAAACTCGATTTTTTTTCCGATCTCGGAGGTTTCGCATACATAGGCCTACGCAAAAACTCCAAAATCGCAGTTTTTAAACTTCAAACCTCCGATTTCGGAGTTTGTGCGTACTAGTTAATTATTAAACAGGCTCTTTCTATATATAGAGAGAAAAACTGTTAATAAACCCTCCGATTTCATAGGTTTTGCGTACTGTACACGAAAACTCCAAAATTATGGAGTTCTAAACTTTTATTCAGCTCTCAGAAATTCCGGCGGAGAGCACAGATACTAAAAAAATCGAGTAAATACGTGCATGCAAAATGTATATAGTCTGACACAGTGCTAAAGTACTTTATACCACAATTGTTTGTTTGTGTTTGAGGGGAGGGGAGATTTTGACTCTAACCGAAACTGCTTTTTACCACAATTCTTTTTTTT
>NW_022734345.1:130301-130819 GCF_011630105.1 Anneissia japonica | reverse complement strand
TTTAACATGGTTGACTCTAGCCAAAATGGATATAGTCAAACACAGTGCTAAACTGCTTTCTACCACAATTATTTTTTTTTTTTGGGTGAGGAGAGGGGGATTTTGTTACTCATTCGTTAACATGCTTGACTCTATTTTGTTACACACTCTTTAACATGCTTAGCTCTAGCCAAAATGGATATAGTTAAACACAGTGCTAAACTGTTTTATACCACCATTGTTTTCAATTTATTTTGTGATTTTGTTACTCATTTATTTTGTTTGTAAGGGGGAGGGGTGGATTTTGTTACTCATTTTTTAACATGCTTTACTCTAGCCAAAATGGATATAATCAAACACAGTGCTAAACTGCTTTCTACCACAATTATTTTTTTTTTTGGGAGGGCGGAGGGGGATTTTGTTACTCATTATTTAACATGCTTGACTCTAGCCAAAATGGATATAGTCAAACACAGTGCTAAACTGCTTTTAACCACCATTTTTTTTTATTTAGGAGAGGGGAGGGAGATTTTCTTACT
>NW_022734345.1:106046-129746 GCF_011630105.1 Anneissia japonica | reverse complement strand
TAACATGCTTAACTCTAGCCAAATTGGATATAGTCAAACCCAGGGCTAAACTGCTTTTTACCACAATTTTTTTTATTTGAGAGAGGGGAGGGGGATTTTGTTACTCATTCTTTAACATGCTTGACTCTATTCAAAATGGATATAGTCAAACACAGTGCTAAACTGGTTTTTACCACAACTGTTTTTATGAGGGTTTTTGTGATTTTGTTGCTCATTTTTTAACATGCTTAACTCTAGCCAAATTGGATATAGTCAAACCCAGTGCTAAACTGATTTATACCACAATTGATTTTAATTTTATTATTATTATTATTATTATTATTATTATTATTATTATTATTATTATTATTACTTTGTTATACTTTCTTTAACATGCTTAACTCTAGGCAAAATTGATATAGTTAAACACAGTGCTAAACTGCTTTATATCACCATTGTTTTCAATTTATTTTGTGATTGTTGTTCATTCTTTTAACATGCTTGATTCTAGCCAAACTTGATATAGACAAACACAATGATAAAGTAGTTTATACCTTAATTATTTTAATATTTTTTTGTTCTTTTTTTTTTGGCGATTTTATAATAAATAGTGTAGTACAAAAAAGTAGTTAAATACATTATTTTACTGGTATTTGTAAATACAACTGTAAGCTCTAACAAAAACCTTCTCTATTATTGCTATTATAAATGATATTAATATTATTATTGTTATTATTATTATTATTTTTTTTTTATTTATTTTTTTTTATTTATTTTTTTATTATTATTTTAATATTTCTGGTATATTTCATAAAACAAAACAAATTACGTAGCAAGGTTACATTACTATAAAAAAAAAAAACCAAAGAAAAAGTAAGCAACTATGGATAGTTACCATACATAAATGGCTATTCAAAAAACAAAATGATTGATGATTCATAATTCTACAAAATGCATAACATAAAAGAAAATTTCAGTATATAGGCCTATCTACCTTATTCTGCAATGCTAACTATTTTTGAATGCAATGTATTGTTCAATTTGTTTATGCTTCTCATATAATGATTTTAAGGGATTTATGTGCGGTTTTTGTCCATTAACTTTACAGTTATAAATATATAGTTTTGTAATAAATATTAGTTTATTAATTGCATGATTATTTTTATGGTTGTCAATGCCAAAACATATGCTTTCTTTATTTAAAGTTAAATTTCTTTCAAACCTTTGTTTTATAACTATTTATAAATATTTGTACTTGTTTCCACAGCACATTAATTACTTTGCATTCAAAAAACATGTGTAATAAAGTTTGTTCTTCTTCTAAGCAAAATTCACAATTTGGTGATTCAACAATATATATCTTATGTAGAAAGGAATTCGTATAAATAATACGATGAATAAATCGATACTGAAAATGTTAAGTTTTGTATCAATTGTACATTTATGTAACGTTGTGAAGATCATATCCCATTGTAGTTCAGTATTGTCCAGTTCTTTTTCCCACCTGGACTCGATTCCATCCGGCACTGTAGTGTGTTTTTGAATTAACTGAGAATAGAGGTATTTACAATTTCTTTCCATTTTCAGCACACTATTGATGTTTGGATTTTCAATTATTACATTTGATGGATTTATATCTGTATTCTCAATTATTATTTGCTTCCAGTGTCTTGGAATCGAGTTTACAATTTGATGGTAAAAAAGGAAATTCGGTTTGAAATTATGTCTTTCTTCAAATTCTTTCAAATTACAAATTCGATTACTATTGGTCACAATGTCCTTAATATATTTGATATTGTTGTCCCACCAAATTTTATTTATAGTGAATTCTACGTTTTCAAAGCAGGAATTGTTCCATAGAGACTGTGATAGTATTTCTCTAACAGATTTCGGTTCTTTAAAAAAACACTCGCTCCAAGCTAATAGAACGTCTTTATTGAAACCCTTGAAATGTTTAAGCATTGCGGACGATTTTGAAAAGTTACAATCAAATATGAAGTTGTTTCCTATTTTATCAAGGCCGCTTTGAAAAAATATTTTCCATTTGCCGCTGTTTATTCCAAGATATCTTTTTACCCAACATGCTTTTAGAGCCTGACAGTAACTTTGGACATGTGGCATTTTCAACCCTCCTGCTTCTAATTTATTGAACATAATTTTTCTTTTTATTTTATTGGGTTTTTCATTCCATACAAAATTGAACATTTTACTTTGTATATCATTAAAGAAGTAATTCGGTGGGTCAGGTAAATTTGAAAAATGAAATGTTAAGATAGGCAGAACCAATGTTTTAATGATCGTGATTTTTCTACATAGGGATAGGGATCTCTGCCTCCACATATTTAATATTCTATCGATATCCTTATATTTTTGTTGAAAATTTAAATTGAATATATTACCTAAATTACTCGAAACATTAATGCCAAGATATCGTATTTCCTCATTTGTCCATATTATGTTTTTTCCGATAGGAATTTTGAAATCAGAATCTCTCAATGTAATTTATCTTTAGACCAAATGCTAAAGCAAACAAATCTAGAATGTCCATGATTGGTTTTATTGAGTTTGAATCTTTAATATAAAAAACGGTGTCATCAGCAAATTGACTTAATTTGATTTGTATGTTATTATAGGATATGCCTTCTACTTCGTCTGTTTGACGAACTACGTTACCAAGGAACTCCGCACAGAGTATGAACAAGTACGGCGATAGAGGGCATCCTTGGCGTAAACCACGACTAAGGCAAAAAAATTCCGAAGAAAACCCGTTGTTTATAACACAACTATAAATATCACTATAAGTAAACAAAATCCCATTTTATTTTATCGAATGCCTTTTCGAAATCAACGAAAAAAAGCAAATTAGGAGGATTATTTTTTTCTGCATGTTCGATAATATCAAAAAGCAATTTTATATTCTCACCAATGTATCGTCCCTTAAGGAATCCTGTTTAATCAGTGTTAATAACTGATGGCAGTACTCTTTTTAGCCGTGTCGCAATGGTCTTAGAAAGGATCTTGTAATCGACGTTTAGCAATGAAATTGGACGCCAGTTTTTCAACATTACAGGAGACTTGTCTTTTTTTTGGAATTAGTGATATTACCCCACGTCTTTGTGAGATAGAGAGATTTCCTGTTTGAAAAGAGTATTCAAAGGAATTTCTCATAATTTGGTTAATATCCTTCCAAAAACATTTGTAAAATTCAGCTGGGAGCCCATCGGTCCCCGGAGTTTTATTATTTGACATTGTATTTAATACATCAAAATAATCTTTTTCCAAGAATGGGAGTTCACATTTTGTTTTTCTTCCATCACTGATTTCGTTATTTGAGAATTTTGTAAGAAAATCGTGTTGTAAATTAGTATTTTTTCTGATTTATAAAGTGTTTTATAACAAAAATTTTGCTCATTTAATATTAGTTTTGGGTCAGTTATTTCAACATCCTTAGTAATAAGTTTTGTAATATGTTTTTTATTATAGTTTCCTCTTTTCTTTTCTGCACATTCCACCTTTGTGCTTTTTATTGTTTCTGTAATATTATTTACATAGTTTGGATTTTGTAATAAACTAGTGTTCAGTTTCCAGAAACCAGGCCCTCTTTTGTTTACTAGTCCATTTATAGATATCGTTATAAGTGAATGATCAGTCTTAAATCCTGATGTAATTGAAATGCTGTTTACTTGCGCCCATAAAGAATATGAAATGAGGAAATAATCAATTCTACAAAATATCGGGGGTGGGGGGGGGAATGATTGGAGTGCCATGTGAACAACTGCTTCGTCGGGTTCTGTACTCTCCAAATATCAATTAAATTTAATTGTTCTGTAATGCGATTAATTTGCTCATTGCATTTTGGGTGCGTTTGTCCCTTGCCATGTTTTTTATCAACAGATGAATTCAAAAGTGTGTTAAAATCACCTCCAATAATTATGGGGTTTTTTTCCAAATTCTTCAATTTTATCACATAAATGTACAAAAAAATTACTGTCATCATCATTGGGTCCATAAATATTTGCAATGGTAAATAATTTATCATTAATTGACATGTTTAAAATAATTATTCTACCATTGTCATCTCGATAAATGTCTCCGAACTCATACCTGACGTTTGGTTTAAAAAGTATGCATACCCCGGCAGAATTGGATGTGCCATTCCTGAACAATATGTTGTGTCCCCGTTCTTTTCGACACACAATTTCCAATTCACTTGTGCAGTGCGTTTCTTGTAAAAAATAAATAGAGAATGGGTGGTCATGCAACCAATTGAAAACCGTCCGACGCTTAACAGAGTCTCTCAGGCCACGTACATTTAAACTACATACTTCTATGTTTGCCATAGGATGATGTGGTTTTTATCGTATTTTCTTTATAATATTTGTTGGCAGTAATATACTGTAACAAAATAGCGTTTTACTCAAAGCCAATACGAATTCAAAAAATGTTAAGGTATACATGGCATATATTAAAACAATGGAATGAACTAAATTAAGTAGGCCTATAGGCATACACCGTTGTAAAACACCATGGTAGGCCTATAGTCCTTTTATAATATACAGCTAGACTTAATACTGGTACTACTACTACTACTACTACTACTACTACTACTACTACTACTACTACTACTACTACTATAGACCAATGTAAGCCGATCTTGTCCGTGCATAATAAGCTTTGATAAAAGAGATAAAAGAAAGGGAAGCATATCATAACACGTACCGCTCCTTCACGAATAAGCCTCGTATAATAACTAAGAAGGTAGCAAAGAATTAAAGTTGCAACATTGTTAGTCTGTAATTGCACTACTATTACAGGCAAGAGATCGAACATTGTTCCAACAACCATCAGCAATGCACACCGTCACTGTATAAGGTTGAGTGCCGGTATGCAGGCATTTAGGGTTATTGTTATTATTCATGAGGGTTGTTTCATTAGTTCCTATTGGTCGATTTATGATCAGAGTAGTATACAAATATGGTGAGTATTTGGCATAGTGTTTTTTTCCTTTGATCATTTTTGTACCGTATGAAACGTCGGTATTTCTATAACGAAACATCACCCCATTGTTAATAATTATTGTAAAATGGAGTTCAGTTAATAATATAGTAAACATAACTATTAAATCACTGATACTGATAGATTGGTGTTTTGTTATACACCATTTACCGATTATTGTAGTACCTTTTATGTTCTTAGTTGAGTACGGTATGTAGGCAAACAGTAAATAAATATTCATGAGCATTGTTACAACGATTTCTATTGTTCTGTTAGTTAGCATAAATACAAATATGGTAAGCATTGGGCACAGTATGTCAGCCATTGATCATACATTTTACTGTGCAAAAGGCTATCTGTAATGCAAAAATAAATTACTGTTTCACTGTTTCCAATAGCCAAAAAAAAATAAAACAACAAACATACACAACATAACATAAATTTGCAAAGTCAGAGAATGTTAAACTATCAGACAATGCCAAACGATTAATTGTTTTCAGGGCAAAATCACTTATTTCTCCTGTTTTATTATTTTTTATATACTATTTTGACATAAATGTTTTGAAGTGTCCATCGTATGTCTTGTACTTGATTACTGGTGGTACGATAAAAGGAATGAAGGCAAACTTTACGTTTGGCCTTTGCCTTATTTCTTTTAGTTTCTGTCTTTGTAGCCTTACCTTACGGGATACGTCGTCACTTATGTAGATAGTGTTGTTTTTTAGTGGATTGTTCTTTAGTGTTTTCGCTGCTTGGCTTAGCACGAATTGCCGGTCCGTGTACCTTAAAAGTTTGCAATGAATTGGTCTTGGTCGTCGTTTTTGCGATAATTGTAGAATTTGCAGGTGTTTTGTGGGCTCGTTCCACTTCATGTCGTCCCCTTTCTCTAATTTCATATGCTTAGTGAATAAAAATTCAACGAATTCCTTGCATGACATATTGCCTTCCTTCTCGTAATCTTCTGGTACATTATGAATGATTATATTATTCCTCCTCGATCTCTTTTCAAGATCGTCTACTTTTCTTTCTAAAAATGTAATGGTATCTAAAGCTTCATGTGCCAACTTACATTTATTGGTATTGTCCTCCACTGATTTTTCGATGAATTCAAGCGATCGTGTTACCTCCGTAATGAATCCAGTGTTATTTTTTGCTTTTTCCTCAACTTTGGTAATTTTTGCCTCCAGGTTGTTGACTCGTGTTTCCATCGAATCCAATTTGTTGAGTATTAGGTCCAGTTTTGAACTAAGGATTGCATTTGACGACTGAGGCTCTGGTTCAGTTGAGTCACACCCTGATTTTGATTTTTCCCGCTCTGACTCTTTGCTACTTTGGTTAGGAGTGGACCTCAGGTGATAGGTGATTTTTTCTTTTTCAGCTTTAGATTTTTCCATTTTCAGTGGGCGATTTTTCGTTTTGGTATAAAATATGTGCATATGGCAATGAAGTAGTTTCCGTTGACCGGGGCACCAATAAAATTGATGGTTTGTGTAAGAAATTTTGGGAGCAACAAGGAATACACGATTTTTACAGCATCGTGGTTAGCGCTACTAACATTTGTTAGTAGCTAACAAAGGTCTTCTTTTACATTATGATAGTCATGTAGACAATAAATACAAAAGAAATCTTGTACATACTATGCTTAATAGAGCTTACAAATTATCATCAACCAATGAATTATTTCTTGAAGAAGTTAATGATATTGCAACTATGTTTAATAGATTAAATTACCCAGCGGAGTTAATCAGTAGTATCATTTTTAAACAATCTATTGTTAATACATCTAACAATAATATCTACTAGTCAAGAAGCTATCGAGCAACCCATCAGAATTGTTCTACCATTTAAAGATCAAACTTGTTTCAACACCGTATCTAAACCACTTAAACAGCTTAGCTGTAAGATTAAAAATGAAATTATGCCCGTATTCACTAGCAGGAAGATAGGTGAAATCTTGAAATCGAAAGAAAGTAAACCAAAGATTGTTAATGAACAATGCGTTGTTTATAGATTTCAATGTGGCTTGTGCGATGCAAGCTATGTCCGCTACACTTGTCGACACCTTTATCAACGCATTGATGAGCACAGTAAAGGTAACATAGGACAACATTTAAAAGATCATGATATTAGTGCTACTGAAACTGTTAATTATTTCAATGTTTTATCTAAGTGCAAATCCAAGTTTGATTGCTTAATCAAAGAAATGCTTTGGATCAAAGAACTGGAACCTACACTTAACAAACAAACTGATTAGTCAAAGCCAAACTGTTTATCTAATCTGCTAAGAAGGGCTAATTATTGCTTAGCTCCACTAATGGCTACACACAGTAGGCCCTATTGATATGTAAATTAATTACTTACTTCCTGTCACTGCTTGGTATTTTTGTTTTTAGTTTTTGCAATTTATAGTAGAGTCATTTTCATGAGATCCGTGACAAATTTTAGGATACATTTTTTTCTCGATGGATTTGGCAAGATGGACCAATTTAGATAAAATATAGCTTCTATATACCTCCCAGATATGGGGGAAAAGTCCCGTTTGGGGGCGATTTTCAAAATGGCTGCCTGTTGATTTGGACGCTTGTATCTCGATAACCACTGGTCAGAGAGACTTGATTTTGGTCTCAAATTGTTCACAATATGCATGTTCTTATTTATTGTAATACAACTTTTTATCAAAAAATGACAGGAAATGGGATTTTCGGAACTTTGACCTTGTATTGTCATATCTCGGTAACTACTGGTCACAGATACTGTACTCACAATTGATTGCAAAGTGCTCCGGAGATTCATGTTTATATCATATGTGTGTGGGAGGGGCGTGTGTATGTGTGTGTGTCTATGCATGTATGTATTGTGTGTGTATGTATGTATGTATATGTATGCATGTGTGTATGTGTGTGTGTGTGTATATTATGGAATGATAATATAATTTCATTTACTAATTTAATTTGGTGTTTCAATGTGTTCCATATGTGTTTGATCCAATGACCGGGGTAGTAATGTGAAGCGCTTAGAGGCCTTGTAAAGGCATGAAGCGCTATATAAGAACGACATATTATTATTATTATTATTATATATATATATATATATATATGTATATATATGTATATATATATATGTGTATATATATGTTTGTGTGTATGTGTATATGTATGTGTGTGTAGGCCCCTATAAGTGTATGTATTAACCTACTTACTTATATTATTAGTATTAGTATTTATTTTTATCTCTATTACTATTTTTTAAACCCTTTTTTTATTTATATTTTGTTCTACCGCAGTATTTTCTTACTATATTTTATCACAGTAATTAAGTTTTTACTGATTTTGTTATTGTTGCACGTCTTTACGGCTGTGCCTCTGTTATAAAAGAGAAGTAATAAAGTTACTTACTTACTATTCGTCTTAATGAAAAAAATATTCAAATAGTGACCGGAAACGGTACATTCTGACCCTTGGCCTATTGTAGGGTCATTCCATGTCAAATCAACCAGATTAAAAAAAAAAAATCCTGTATGACTGCCTCAGATTTTCATGAAACTCCATAAAAATGATCCACTATATGCTAAACCAACGAAAAAAAAATTAGCCTTTTTTTTTTCTCTTTCGTGGCGTAACCACCACCTTTATTCAAACAATCAGTACAGTACAGTACAATATTTCCTTCTATATCGATTTTTTTTTCATTACCTTCATGGCATTACCGTTTATTTTTTTTTTATTATATCATTTTTTAACAACCAATAACGTGTATAATCGAACAAAGGTATTTTGGAACAAAATATAATTTAAATTGTTTAATAGAATAATTTTATTTTTTTTCATCACATTATACGGTATATCATTATAATATAACATACTTTATTTAATATAATCTTCATGAAATGAAAAATTTAAAATATATATTATATATACACATATACATTCACACATACCCATAAATATAGGCCTATATATATATATATATATGTTTATATATAGGCCTATATATGCATACACATATATGCCCATATATATGTATACATATATATATATATATTTATATATACATATATACACACACAGGCCCATACGTCGTACAAATTTATAAAATTTGATAGTGTGCAAAAAACTTAAGAATATACTGTGGCCTACTGTGACAATATTTATTATTTGTTTCTCCCACGTTTGAGAGTGTACAAAGGAAAAATGGACTCAATTCTTATACTTGTCTATTTTCCTATAATACAAAGGTCCATTGGCCTAATAGTTGAATTGAATATTAAGGAATTTAATCTATGGACCTACAGTAGTAGGCTTATATCTATGCTGAGCCCGATGATCGTGCTAATATTCAGGCATACGCCAGTCTAAAAGTGCCTTCACGCCTAATCCGATCCTTCGGAACAAAAAGCCTATCGAAATCAAAACGGATGTATAAAATTATGGCCGAATTCCTTCAGCACATCGGATACGCTTCCATTACGATTTGGTTCCGATGTGAATGCCGCTAAATAGGCCTATTTTACAAATAAGTAGGCCTTCTTTTTCTTGTATGGTTACAAACGTTATTCCATTGTTTCTTTTCATATTTTTTTAAATATTTTTGATATTAAAATATAAAACTCTTAATTAATTTAATATACTTACAAATATTTTTCAATTTAATCCCAATTATTCAAAATTAGTACAATGATAATAATACTATAGATAACAAAATAAAACTCATTCAAGTATAACGTTCCATTCATAATTATTTTCTTTTACAAAATTCTTAAATATAATCCATGCATTTTTACAAACTGGCTTACCTAGCTCTGTTAGAATTTTAATTTTGTATATAGCAAATACTGCAGTGGAATATATCTCATTTTTAATTCTGCTATCACAGCCTATTAATAATTCTTTAAAAGAAGATTGACTGTTATCAAGTTTTTATAAATAGGTTGTCTATATTTTCCCATAATATCCTATTTTTTAGACATTCAAAAAACATGTGCTTTTCATCCTCGACTGCTCCACACGTATCACATGTGTCAGTGTGTTTTAACTTCCATTTATACAATTGCCTATTTGTTGGAGAGATTTTGTTTAACAATTTATAATTTAGTTGTGCATACTTTCTATTTTTTTCCTCCTTTATTTTTCTCATCCAGACTTTAGACCAGTTTATTTTCTCTCCAATAAATAGATCCCATTTATTTTCAACATAGGGTGGGATAAACATCTTATCGACAAAACATGAATAAATGTCTTTTGTTTTCATTTTACCTATACTATCATATTCATCAGTCATCACGGAATCTTCATTACCAATACCATTATATTGTCTTATGACGTACAACCACTCTTTTGGAATAGCTTTTATCAACGAGGCGTATTCACTAAGCCAGTTTCTTTTATCAACTAACTTATTTAAAATTTCATTGGACGTCATTATTCGATTTTTTATAACAATATTCTTGATTCGTTTAAAATTCGAATCTATCCATGCCCTGAACCATAGTGATTTGTTATTGTGACAAATCAATTTGTTTCCCCAAAGATTCTGTTGAAGGATTTCTCTGTAATTATCTAATGTAAAACAATTATATGCATTTAGTTCAGTACAACACTTAATAACGTTGAAATAAAATGGTGGCATTTTATAAGAAAATGTTACATTTCTTAAGGTGATGTTTGACATATTGAATATTAGTTCCTCATTACCCAGTTTGCGTAAATAATGTAAGGGCAGTATTTTCCACCTTACATGCTTTCTACACATAATTTTTTTTGCCCACGTAATCTGCAACGCTTTAATTTGCAGCGAAAAGTCTGGCATATTTATGCCTCCTTTAATGTTTTTACCAATTAAAGTTTTTCTTTTTATTTTTTCTTTCTTACCGTTCCAGAGAAAATTATACGCCAACTTATTAACCCGTAAAATAACATCATTTGGTACATGGATTATAGAAGCATTATAAGTTAATTTAGAAAATGCTAAGCTCTTTAAAATGGTAACCTTTCCAAAAAACGTAAGATTTCTGCCTTTCCAGGAGTTAAGCAATCTTTCCAGACTAAGTAATTTATCGGTCCAATTTAATTCTTTACATTTTGTTTCGTCATATCCGACATGTATACCTAATATTTTGATAGGTTCTTTGGTCCAATTTAAACCTCGTGGCTTGTCGGATCTTTTTCTCCATTTTCCAATCCAAATTGCATTTGTTTTACTATTATTTAGTCTCATGCCTGAAACTTTACCAAAGTTTTCAACAATGCATAGACCCCTTTCAATACTATTACTATTTCCAACAAACAGAACTGTATAATCTGTTTCTGAGTTGTGCTATACGAGCTTCTTCAATATTTGTTCCACACGGAAGAGGTATTCCTTTATACTCTAAATCATCTCTTATGTTACAGGCCATACATTCTACAACTAAAATAAAAAGCAAAGCAGACAAGGGGCAACCTTGCCTTATTCCACTATTCATTTCAAAGCCTTCAGAAATCCATCCATTATTAACAATTACACACTCTGTTTTATTGTAAATTATTCTGATCCAGTTGCAAAAACCCTCACCAAAATTAAACTTTTTTAAGATACTAAACATAAAATCTCTGCTGACAGAGTCAAATGCTTTTCGAAAATCAAGCGACAGAACAGCCCCTTCTATTTCTTCTTCTAATGTGTAGTAGAGGATATCATTAATAAACCGAATATTTTCTCCAGAAAAACGACCTTCTATGTACCCTTTTTGGTCATTGTTAATTAATTTTGAAATTATCTTTAAATGGAGTCTAGAACAAAGAGTTTGAGTTAATATTTTGTAATCTATGTTTAATAAAGTGATAGGACGCCAGTTCTCCAGCATTTGTTTGTCTCCTTTTTTGTATAATAGAGTAATTACCCCACGCCTCTGTGAGTAACTCATTTCATTCTTTAGGTAACACGCATTAATAGCGTCACAAACAATCTGCCTAATGTCTTTCCAAAAAAATTGGTAAAACTCTACTGTTAAACCATCGCACCCGGACGATTTGTTTAGTTTCATATTTTTGATTGCCACATCACATTCATTAATTGTGACAGCACCTTCACAAAGAGTTTGTTCTTCATCTGTCAAGCAGATTACGTTTAAGTTTTTAAGGTAAGTGTCTATATCAGTCAGGGGGATCGCCTTATTTGCATATAGCTGTTTGTAGAAGTTTACTTCTTCTCTCAGGATTTCCTTTGGGTCTGACAACACTATACCACTTAAGTTTTTTATGCTTTTTATATGTTTTTTTAATCCGTTGTTTTTCTCTAAGCTTAGAAAATATTTAGTACTACGTTCACCCTCTTCTATCCACTGTACACGCGAACGTATATATGCACCCTTTGTCTCTTTATCATAAATCTTTTCTAATTTTGTTCTGTTTTCTTCAATTTTTGTCTCAATGTTTTCGTTTACACCACTGATGTTATTTACGAGATCCTCATTCAATATTTTTATTTCATTTTCTAAAGTTTCCTTTTTTTTTGTATATGATCTGTTAATTTTTTTACCCCAGCAAATAGACGCCTCTTTTATTCTGCTTTTCATGAGTTCCCATAATAAATCCGGGCTAACATCACTCTCGTTCGCAACTGTATCAGTAATGATTTTTTTAACGGAGTTTTGATATTCAATATTATGCAATAGACTATTGTTGAATTTCCAATAACCAGGTCCCTTTTTGGATTCGTCAGACTCAATCTTCAAAGAAATCGCCTGATGATCAGTTAGGATTGCTGGTCGAATGTCGCATGACACAATTTCATTAAAATCAAATAATTGTTTTGACACTAACCAGTAATCAAGCCGTCTATACACTTTTTTTACTTTTTCTGCGCCAGGTAAACTGTATTTTGTCATTATTTATATTTCTCCAAGCATCAATTAGGTTTATTTTTTTCATAAAATTTTTAACCGTATATATCGACGTGTCTTTCCTGTCAACACTGTTTTTTGGATCGAACTTTCTATCAAATATGCAATCTATGTCTCCTCCAACAATAATTCGGTCTCTCTCCAAGTCAACAAATTCAGATATCTTATTATCTAATTCTCTAAAAAACTGGCTTCTCATTTTACATTTATTTGGTGCATAAACATTAATGATAACAAAAGACTTTCTATTAATTTCAATTTTTACAATTACATATATCCCGTCTGTATTAATACATTTATCCATTACATTGCAATCAAAATTTTTTCTAAAAAGAATTGACACTCCTGTGCTATTTGACCTTCCAGTACTATGGAAGCCAATACCATTCCATAAAAAATTGTAATTATTTAATAAATCTTGTGTAAGATGTGTTTCTTGTAAAAGTAACAGATCTGTTTTTTGATCCTTACACCATGCAAATATTTTCCTTTGTTTATTTTTATTTCGCAACCCTCTGACATTTAAAGAAATTAAATGCATAGAGATCATGATATGTAATTAAAAGAAGCTCCTATATAAAATTTTATACAAAGTAATAGTATACAGTATTTAAAATTATAGTTTATGATTATAATGCAAATGAATTATTTACGAGTAGCCTATACGTGTATTAAAGAAGTGTGGAATTACTTGTAGTGGTGTTTCTTTTTCTTTCTCAGCTGTCTTTGGTTATTTTGTGGCGGTGTTTCTTTCACAGGGTTTATGTTTTGCTTTAGGGCATCCGTTGTCTTACCTTCTTTCCCTTTTTTGGATTGAGGTTTTTCGTTCCTGTTTGTATCCTGTCCTTTGTGATCGTTACACTTCTCCTTAGGCGAAGAGGATTCAAAGAAGTTACCTTCTTCTGTTCAGAAATTACATTCGCTTGAATGTTACCTGAGGCCTTGTTTTTACTACATGAAGTTTCACCCTCTGTTACGCTTTCTTCCAAATTGAGTGTACTGATTTCGCAGGCATCTTTTATCTCACGTTCATCACCGCTACTGCTGCTATCTTCTGTGATTGTGTTATCTCTTATACAGAACACACTATCTTTGTCACCCTTATCTGACTCGGTCTGCACTGTAATACTCGCCTTTCCGTCGCCACACGCCCCCATGGGAACTCCATCTGATTGTTTAGTGTTCACGAAAGACTCCCACATCTGGGTTATGTATAATCCAGGTGATCCTATGGATGTAGGTGATTTTTGACCGGTTTCAAACATACAATTATCTTTTGCATGACCTTCCTGATGGCATTTTAGGCAAACAATTTCAGCCTTACATGCGTGTGCAAGATGCCCAATTTTAAGACACTTTTTACATTTCAGTTCTTGTCCTTCGTGGAATATTCGGGCTCTAAAACCATTTATAGTCAGCTGTCTGGGTATTGACGTCGCTAATTTTTCCACGAAAATTGCTCTGTCCCCGTTCAACCAACTGGTCAATTTTCCGTTAATTCGAATTTTCATTTTGATAACATCTCCTATCGGCTTACATCCTAGCGATTTTAGACGATTGGCAATTTCTGAGTCGGCAACAGACAATGGAATGTCTTTAATAAGGATTCTAGTTGTTTCACTGGAATTATATGTAATATATGGATTTCTGTCATATACAGATATATTACTGTTCCTAATATTGATTCCATTTGATATTAACCGTACTCTGTCACTCCTGTTGTTAATATAAATTCTCCACAAATTACGGATTTTTTGTACTCCAATAATATTATCTGAAGCGATAATATTTGTTAAGGCAATGCATAATTCTTCCTCTCTACAGTACGTTTTATTATTTTCAGTTGGAATCTGATCTGCTTTAAGAAATACAGGCTTCACTACACTGTGTATATTGTTTACGGTTTCCACATGAGTGGGTTTGACAGTTCCATTGTTTACCCGGTTGCCGTTAGTGACAATCATCGGGTCGGCGGGAAACTTCAAATTATATGCTGACAAGTCAGTAAATTTTCTCGATAACTTGGTCACCGTCTAATTTTTTATCGATCAGAGACCTATTCTGTGTTCTCTGATGGTAACTGAAATCGGATTACTTACTTGGTCTCCTTATGACTTTGTATATTCCTTTCAAAATGATAGATATTACGCAGGGATATTATGGCCTGTCACCTTGGTTTTCAGACCACAGCGCCTTATAGGATATATGGTTTCCGAGATATTACTACTCAAAAAAGGGGCGTGGTTCTTCAAGATGTGCAAACGCAATTTTCCTCAAATTTGGAAGCTTATAACTCGAGATTGGTAATAGCTATCAGGGTCAAACTTGGTATTCTAACATATTTTTCGCCATATTTCACAAATATCGCCTTAGATTAACAGTCATCCCTTCCCTTTTGAAATTATCTGCACTCAAAGTAGCCGCTTTGTTTAACGATGCACATTTTTTTTTTGTGATTTTCAAGGTCACCCTGCGTCCATTTGAATGGGTATATACCCCTCATATTACAGATGTATTATCTAAGTGTAGTTGTCTCTAGCCACATGCAAGCGCAGGCTGATATCAATTAAAATTGAATGGCATATATTCAAAGTTGGGACCAGATCTATAAAAGTGAAAAATGCCTGTTTCTCAACAACGGATCGTCTTGTGGAAAGTTAAAATCTTTTCTTAAATTTACCCCAGTTAATCAGATATATTAGATCTACCTATAAACCAAATTTCAGGTTTGGTACTCAGCTCCTTCATGGTTAGATACTATGTTGAAAACTACACAATAACATAATCGGAAATCACGAAAGTTTTTAAAAGTTGAGTCATTCTATGCCAACTCAACAAATACATTACACCAGGGTCATAGATTTTTAAATTTTTTTTTTGGACACTGTCTCAGTGATATAGATATCTATGTGAACTGAAAATCTAAAATTTTGAGACTTGCCAATTCATTTGTTTTCCTGTAGCGGCAGTTTGAGGTTAAGGGGGCGTGGCCTCTTAACAAATGCATTACAACATTACAGGTCATAGATTTTTAATTTTTTGCACCCTCCGGCCTTGTGAATAGAAAAACCTGAAGTTTTGAGACTCAAATTCCCTTTTCGTTTTCCCGTAGCGGCAATTCGACGTAAAGGGGGTGTGCCTCAAATTAACTTTGATTTTCGTATGCTAATATCATCATACAACCCCTTTAACCTTTTGTGGTAGGACACCTTTTACTGCTGATTCCAAATCCTTAAAAACATGTTTTTAACACATTATCAACAATAATACCCTACTTTTATATAAATATTTTGCTTTAATTTTCTAAATCTATGTCATAGACCCATTAAATTTTCTATGAATTTCAAATTCATTTATTAAAGTTATTTCTGGTTTAATTCTTAATGTGCGACTTCAACCTGGGTAATAATAACTTCATCAAATTTGTATTGTGGGTGACGGCCCTTATTATTAGTAAGTCATAGCACATGGCAATTGGGACATCACATACATCATTTTTTGTGGCCAATATATGGTAAATTATTTCCTGGAAACTTTCTATTCTGTTTCATGGATATATTCCTGTTCGATTCATGAATAGAAACTTCCTAGAATTCGTATTATATTCATATTTATTTTGGGCCACGCCCCCTTAACTTCAAATTGCCGCTACAGGAAAGTGAACGAATTGGAGAGTCTCAAAATTTCAGGTTTTCAGTTCACATATATATCTATATCACTGAGTCAGTGTGGCAAAAAATTTTTAAAAAAATCTATGACCCATGGTCATGGTGTAATGCATTTGTGTGTTTGGCATGGAATGACCCAACTCTTAAATATGTTTGTGATTTCCTATTACGTTGAAATATGTGTAGTTTTCAACATAGTATCTAGCCATGAGCTAAGGTTTATAGGTAGATCCAATGTATCTGATTAACTAGGGTAAATTTAAGAAAAGATTTTAAGAAAGGTTGTCAATAAAAATCAAAGATTTGGCGGCAGATGTCAAAAAATGGATTTCTCTCAAATTTTTACCATGAATAGATACTTGGGTAAAAAGCATATCTATGGCATTTGTTTAATTTTTTAGCCTTGGTTGTCATGGCAACGACCCATTATCTAAATGTTACCGTTTTTGTCAATTTTGGACATTTTCAGAAGTGAAAAAACACTGACTTTCAGACCTTATTTTAAAAAAAAGAACATGCACTATATATATTTTTGTGATCATCCATGTAAATAACCAGGTATTAACTTCCATTTCTCGCAAAAAAAATTGTGTAAAAAATTCTGTTTGGAAGATACCATTATTTACAAAAGGGGGTTTTTCTCAAAATATATTTTTTTCAAAAGTATGCCTCAGAAACCTATCTGTAACTTCCAAAGTGGTGCATACATATCCACCATCTTCCATATTTTGATAGTCAATAGTTGTCCAAACAATAATCAAGAAAAAAAGTTGTGGGTAATTCACACACGTGGATGCGGTATTGCCAGAAAAAACGTCATTTTTGGAATAAAAATATATCATTTTTTACTGAATGGATAACACTATAAATCAACGTAAATTTATTTTAAAATAATGTTACTATAGTTACATAAATAGTCTAACAACATGTTAAGAAATATGTTGCCAGGCTCATTTCAAGTAATTTAAAACTTAATTTTGTACTGTATTGCCAGAAAAAGCATTGTTTTTATTGAAAATTAACATAAATATACATCTTTTTACTGAACAGTTAACACTTTAAAATATAATAAAATTCATCAATCATAACAAATATAGTTACCTGACTAGTTTAACAACATGCTAAGGAATGTGTTGTAAGGTTTGTTAATATGCGTTACTGTATTGCCAGAAAAAGCAGCATTTTTCATTAAAAAATATTGTATACATTTTTTTAATGTACGGAAAATGCTATAATATAAAATATAGGCCCTAATTTATGTAACCATAATATTACTATATACATGACTATTATAACAACATGTATTGCCAGGTTTATTTTAAGTATATTAAACTTACTGTATTTGCATGTAAAGCAAACAACTTAATATAACTTTCTGAAGAAAAAAAATTCAAACACCACTCTAAAAAAACAATCCATGATAAATTCGCTTTCAACGACAAGTTATGATTTTCAACTTAGGAAGACTCAATTTAATTGTTGAATTCACCATGAAAAGTTAATTTTGGCATATACAATTGGATGTTAAAGATCAACTGTTTCGTGGACAAGCATTTGGATGTTGCGATGTTGCGATTCCTCTTCGGCAGCTTAAAGAATATCTTCATCTGACACGTCAACAGTTTTGTAGCCTACAGTGTACTACTGTGTCTTGACACAGATCAGATATTCTGATGGTTTAGATAACTCACTGTCGTTCCTAGATATTCTCATGTTTTTCTCAACCTCTGAAACTGACTACTTGGAATTTCTTTTGAATTATTCTTTTTGTTGTTTCTGAAAATCTTGTGCCATTTCTTGTTTTCTTTGAATGTGAATGTGCGTATTTAATAAGTGTTGAATATCTTCTTAGTAAACTTCTATCAGATTACTCTACATATTCTTCATATCCACACCTATTTGCTCAATATGGTAATACATGGTACAACACAAGATTTAAATATTCCACTCCATGCACTTTTTTTTCCAATTGTTCAGTCTTATGATCACATTCTTAAATATCTATCTCGCTTAGGAATACAACAATCAGCCTTCTTACCGCCTCCTTGTAGAACTGAACGTTTCAAATATTCTTCCATATTCTCTAAATGTCTTCTGTAACAATTCCTCCATTTGTACTACTCTGCTAAATTGATCTATTTAATTTTTTTATGATTTTTTTGGCCATTGCAAATATATATTGATGAGTATAAATATAATGTTTCTTGTATGGCAGATAATATTCGACTGATGGCTTTTGGAGCAAATGAAAATTTCATTGAAAGATTAGACATTAGAAGATAAAAATGCTACCATGGGATTATGCAAGTGTCAGCTGAAAGCCTTTTAGCATAACCTAATTCTGCTTTGTCCAATTTGCTTTCCACTTTCTATACCAGGTCAAATGTCATATGCCCTCCATACTCAAACTCCTGTCAGGGGCAGATTTAGGGGGAGACCCGCCCCCCACCCTTTGGGAAGTAAAAGAAAGAAAAAAAATGATAGCCCAGACACCTACAATGGTATTTTTGGGTGTAACACAGCAATTTCGCGGGGGAATACCCATCTGGACCCCCTAGGACAGTGTTGTGTTGTCTCGATCGGCCCAACTTTCGCCCCCCCCCCCCCCCCTTGGACATCTGTGGATCCGCCCCTGCCTGTAGTTGTAAATTCAAAATTATTAAGAAGGCTTATACCATCCCACTGGCAGTTCTTCATATGTTGCAACATTTGAGAAGGTAGGAATAACCTTTTACTGTCTACCTGATTCTAAAGCATCTTTCATTTTAAAACCATCTTCAATGGCATGAACTTCGTTTGCATAAATTTGCACATTTACCCTCGTCTTTTCAGCAATTTCTTTTGTTGCAATAGTGTAGTTGTACAGTGGTAACAGCCAGCATTGTTGTGTCTTAAATATACAGATGTAAGCTTAGGAAGCACACTCTTTAGCCATGAAACTACATCTTTCATTATCGCTGTTCTGGGCTTGTGTTTGGAACACCGCAAGGCAAAAAAAAGTGTGCCAAGATTCTATGAATGCTGTAATCGGACCACCATCTGGGACATAGGGCTTCTTGTCGGGCGAATCCTGGCACAACCCCTACCACAACTTCATATTAGGTTTATATATTTTCACGATAATTCCTGACTTGTCCCGACAAGAAGGGGTAGGGGTGTTGCATGATGTGGTTAGGGAGGATAGGGTGTTATTCAGGGACTGGCATTCCCAGGCAGGTTAACGTGCTGTGTCCAACTGGCAACACCACTGACAGAAATTGGTATGCATAAAGTGAAATTATTATAAACGCACCTTAAAAGGGTTTAAAATACCGCAAAAACAGAATAATGACAACATTGATATCACAAACATTGGGTTTTTTTTATCACAACATTACTTAGAGTATAGAAAAACATTTATTATTGTTTTAATCAAAGGAATCTATGAATAAATCAGAGGAAAAAACTGGTAAATTTTACTATTATAATTTTTTTAAATGAAAAATGCCAGTTTTTCTGGCAACACTGTTCGTACGTTTTTTAATTATCCACATTTTTAAAACTGGAATTCTCTAAGGGAGCATTAGAACTACCTATTTGTAGAAAATCAGTTCTAAAAAAGCACCACTTTGAGGTTTATGAGCAACGAAAGTTTGGAAGGTTTTCATAATTTGAAAAAAAAAGAAAAACACCCCTTTTTAAAAACATGGTATCTGGTATCTCCCAACTACGAAATCAAAAAAATATTTAAAAATATGCAACAGATACCCAATGTATTGAACTTATACACACACTCGTTATTTTTGATGAATAAACCATAAGTATATCAGAAATATTATATCAAAATATTACTAATATTAACATTTAAAAAAACCAAAAATGAAAAAAATTGCCAAAAATACAAATTTACCCGTTGCCATGGAAATATAGGCACAAAGTGAATGAAACTTCATACTGTATTTGATTTGTCTTAACAAATATATAGCCATGTGCAAAATTTGAAAGAAATCCATTTTTTTTGAGTCTGCCACTATTTTTGAAATTTCTTTGATTTTTAACAGACAACTGCTCTTAACTTTCGACAAGACGATCCGTTGTTGAGAAACATTGGCGTTTTTCACTTTTATAGATCTGGTCCCAACTTTGAATATATGCCATTCAATTTAAATTGATTTGATCAGCCTGCGCTTGCATGTGGCTAGAGACAACTACACATAGATGATATTTCTGTAATATGAGGTGTATATACCCACTCAAATAGACGCAGGGTGACCTCGAAAATCACAAAAAATTTGCATCGTTAAACAAAGCGGCTACTTTGAGTGCAGATAACTTCCAAAGGGAAGGGATAACTGTTAATCTAAGCCATATTTGTGAAATATGGCGGAAAATATGTTAGAATACCAAGTTTGACCTGATAGCTATTACCAATCTCCTGTTATAAGCTTCCAAAGTTGAAGTAAATTGCATTTGCACATCTTGAAGAACCACGCCCCATATTTTTGAGGAGTCAATATCTCGTCAAAACTACATATCATATGAGGCTAATTTTTTTTTTTCATACAGTGGATCATTTTTATGAAGTTTCATCAAAATCTGAGACGGTCATACAGGAATTTCTTTTTAATCTGGTTGATTTGACATGGAATGACCCTACAATAGGTCAAAGGTCAGAATGTATCGTTTCCGGTCACTATTTGAATATTTTTTTCATTAGGACGAATATAAACATGAACCTCCTGAACAATTCTCAATCAATTGCGAGTCTCTATGACCAGCAGTTACTGAGATATGACATTACAAGGTAAACTTTCAAAAACAGCATTTCCCGCCATTTTTTGATAAAAAGTTGTATTACAAACAATAGGAACATGCATATTGTGAACGGTTTGAGACCAAAATCAAGTCTCTCTGACCAGTGCTTATCGAGATACAAGCGTCAAAATCAACAGGCGGCCATTTTGAAAAACGCCCCCAAACGGGACATTCCCCCAATATCTGGGAATGTAATCTTGCCAAATCCATCGAGAAACAAAGGTATCCTAAAATTATTCATGGATCTCATGAAAATGACTACTATTACTTGATCTTGAGAATGGTTCCATGATGGACCCGAAACGTCGATCTTTCTTGTCATTAAATTTTGTTTTGAAATGATATTATTTATTTATTTATTATTATTACTACTACTACTACTACTACTACTATCATTATTGTTTAGTGATTTTGTTTTTATTTATATTTCATTATTACATTATTATTATTATTATTATTATTATTATTATTATTATTATTATTATTATTATGTTATAATTGTTCTTGTGATTCTTAACATGATCATATCGGTTATTACCGTCAACATCATTAATTTTGTTCCAGGAACTAATGTTACTACTTAAAATTATTATTATTATTATTATTAGGCCACGTAAAATAAAACAATTGGTTAGCATCCCCGCCCGACCGTCAGAAAAGCCCCCGACCTGATTTTTTTATTTTTACAAAACACTCAAAAACTCCATCTCCCGAAGGCAATTTATATAGACCTAGGCTTGTTTACCATCCGTCCGAACGCCAGCCGACTGGGCTTACCCCTGCAGTTCCATTCNCAGTTCCATTCCATCATCGTCCCGTCTAGGCCTAGTCCTTGCTTCTATCTAGAAAAGGCCTAGTTTTATAGTAGTAGTATAAAAAGAGTGTATTTGTATACGCGGTACAGCCGATGCAAAGCATTAAGGTTTATTCGGGATAAGTTTTATATTAGCAAACTAAACTCCGATCCGATGCTTACGTCTCATGCTTTGTGCAGAAAAGCCAAGTCGGCCAATCAGCGCGTTGGTATTTCCATCACTTTGGAAGTAGACATCCACACACAGCAGCGCGAAATAGAAACAAGGAGGAACCGCTCTGTGTGGTGACCGGAGAACAAACATGGCTGCGCCCATCAGTTTAAAACTGTGGCATGTTCACTTCTTACCTATGTGCAATATTTCACGAAATAAAATTTTAAAGATAAATTTTCATAGGTAGGACAGCATAGATAAATTATTACTGGAAATATAGTGGCAAGATAGTGCATGCGTATATTAGCGAGCGAGCTGTCCGGCCGTCTTTTGGACTGCCTACAATTATTTAGGAAGGCAACTTTTACCGTGACGGCTTGGCCTAATCAGCTCGGCTTAGCCTAATTGGGCCTGGTCTACCTTTAGCAAATTCTTTATATATTCTTCAAATCTATCGAATGTTACATTAAACTAAAGGTAAATCATATTTACGTTTGATAAAAACAATATTTATCGATTGAATGTACGTTTTCGTACCAATAATCGTTGGGGATTACTAACGATGGGCGTGGCCCGCCATCGGCTCATTGCCACGCCCACTGGCTTCCATTTTGGAAAAACAAAATAGGCCGTCTATTTTGTTTTTCTGGCGAAACCCCTGCATGGCATCAATGATGACTGTTTTGTTGTTCCAACAAACCCAGTATGGTCCAGTTATAATTAATGTCCAGCAAACACAAACTTAAACACAAACCATGGAATATTCACATGCTGGTACAGTGACGTGATGTTTCCAAACAGCTGGTCCAACTAGATGTCAAAGTGTTTATCAGCATAAACATAGCACATGATACTAGTCAAACTCATTAACAGTATTCACTATTGAGTATTATCACTATATGTACATACTCAATCACATAAACAATCACAAATAGTAATCAATTGTACAAAATGCCAGTTAAAAAATTATGTTTCTGTTTATGAAGGGACAATGAATTATTATACGACTATGACAAACTTCAATCTTCTTATTTTGCTGTTGTTATTTTTATTTTTAATTTCACATCCAACAGCAATTACACTTGCCACTTAGGATGGAATGCTTTAAACCTGTTATCGATATCATCAGTTCTGTAAACATATACAATGTTGCATGTTTTAAAACTTCATAGGGATTTCATTATGACTGTTATTCACATAGGCAAAGCTTATCTGCTTGATATAGATGAATTACATGATTTCTTGTATCCAATTTTGCTGTCTGTTGTTTTCCTCTTCTTTGTTTTGCTAATTTTCCTTCCGACACTGGTTTTTCATGTTCTACGGGAAAAAAAAAAAAAAAAAAAAACCTCCCTCCCTACCATGAAATTTGATACCAAAAGGATGCTAACCAATTATTTTTTTTTACTTGGCCTTA